>NC_135855.1:36336389-36636389 GCF_031162955.1 Sander vitreus
AGTCGATGGGTGTGTGACCCTGAAGAAGCAGCATTAGAAACACCACAAAGGCATGCATCATTATTGCTTCAATTCAATATGTAAGTTAATAACAAGAGTTTATAATTGTGCTGCTTTTAAACAAACTGTTCATTTTCAGTGTATGTGCACCCCTGGACGTTTCAAGTTTCCACACCACACTCATTTAAATTTCCTTCTGAACCACGATCGAAACCAAACTAGTTGCGATACGTGTTGAAGTCTGTCTGTCTGTCTGTCAGTCAGTCAGTCAGTCAGTCAGTCAGTCATAAGTAACTAAGTAAGTAAGTAAGTAAGTATTGGGTCTTTCACCTCAATTGTCTAAACTGTAAAATAAAACAAATGCTTTTGAGATAATGATTCCAGTAAGTATTTAAATTAAAATCCCTATATGTCTTTAACATTTTGCACTGGCAAAAAAGTGCAACATGGATTTGCTGTTGATGCCAGATGGTCACACAAGCCCAGTGCGTCCATTATTTCTATATTTGAGGGAAATAAGTTTCTGACTAGTGGCATTTGTTACTCGCAGTGTGACAGCGGACTGAAACTTACGTTGATGTTTTCTGCGTCGATACTGGCCCCGGCCTCCAGCAGGATGTGGGCCGCGTCTACGTTTCCTGCCAGCACGGCGCAGTGCAGCGGAGTGTTCCTGTTCACTTTGTCCACAGCACTCACAGAAGCATTATTTTTGATTAAGAAATTTGTGGGTTCAGGCCTAGGACAGAAGAACAACATGTGCGTTTTTTTTTGTTTTTTTTTTAAACAACCTCTCTAGATACTAATGTCAAGAGGTCATGAAATAACTTGAAGTTTATTTTAGATACTTAACCCAGTCTTTAGACTAACAGACTCCTCTCTGGACTATTTTTACATCTGAAGAACTATTTATTATATTTTTGCTGCTTTTTTTTAATTTTTTTTTAATAAATACACAAAAGCATTAAAGAAAGCTGTGATGCAGGCAGAGTTCATGTAAAACATGTGGGCAGACAACATGTGCAGGATGCTAAATCAGCACAGACAACCTCCATTCACTGTTTCACTAGTCAACAATATTTGGGTATTCACATACTGACTTGAAATCAGTGGGGTTAAAAGTATATCTGTAAAGGATTAGGATGCTTACCCAATAATCTTTTGGGCTGCTAACATCAGTGGTGTCTGTCCATTGCAGTCAGGTCCTTCAACTTCCTGGAGGCAACGAGGCGATGAGAGGATTACCAAACAGACAAGGAAAAAGAAAAGAAAAAGAAACTTGCACCAAGTGAAAAAGACCTCTAATAAGACAAAACAAATACAGGTGTTACGGAGTGTGTGTGTGTGTGTGGAGACGGACCTGTCCCTTGGCCATAAGATAAGCTGCTATGGCCATGTGTTGGAAGAGGATGGCGAGGTGGAGAGCGCGGTAACCTTCTCCGTCTGCGATGGAGGGATCTGCTCCGTATCTCATCAGCTGGATCACCATGGGGAGGTGGCCCTGCCTCATAATTGACAACACCCACAGACAGCTTTATGGAGGAATCCATTAACTAACTACGTTTCTAAACAAACCACAACAAACAACACATCCCCCTGCAGAAAGCACTTTGGCCAAACAGAAACAAAATGCATCATTCGCTTTTTCCATCTACCTTTCCAGTTGCAAGTTGATGCGAGTGATGTTGGGGCTGGTGCAGTATTGTTACAGATTGATGAACAGAGAGTTGAAAGACCAACGAGTTACTTCTCTAAGAAGTTCAAGGTGTATCAAAGACATTACTCGGTCATAGAAAAAGAAGCTCTTGCTCATGTTTGGGCCCTTCAACATTTTGATGTTTATGTTGGGGCAAGTTCCTCATTGGTAGTGATAATCCATTGACCTTTTTGCATTCCCTTCAAAATCCAAATCAGAGGTTAATGAGATCGGCCCTGTCCTTACAGCCTTCATCATTTGGATATACGGCATATTAAGGGCAAGGACAATGTGGTGGCAGATGCCCTGTCGCGTGCGCCATTGTCATAATGTTTGTCAGGACTGCCTATCATTTTCATGTTTCATGAAATATTCCAGTGCTTAGATAATGCGCTGAACTGAATGGTGTTAGAGATGATATTAACATGGTCGGATGTTTGATATAAAAATGTGATTTATTGCATCTAACAGTTTTTTGTTTTTTTTTCAATGTCGTGGTGGGACCTTGCTCTTGAGGAGGGGGGTGTGACGGCTCCTAGGCCTATTAAGTCCCTTTGGTTGCTGGGATCTGGGGATTGGCTAATAAGGACTGGTGATTGACACCTGGATCAACCGATTGCTCACATGTCTATAAATAGGAGTGCTTGGGCAGTCGCTTGGTTTGTATGGATTTAGTTACTTTTGCGTTCTAGCCTTGATACATCTACAGACATCCATACATTACACACATTACTGATTAACTGATTGCACGTTTTATCTTTGTTTATTTAAATAAATTGGATTTAATTGAACAAACATGTGTGTCTCCACCTTTTGTCATGCCTTTGAGCCAGGTCATGACACATTTCAGTTGGTGCAGTTGTGATGCAGTTATGTGTTCCTTTTAACTACGCACTACCCGAAGACCATAATCTCCCCCAGTTCTGTCGAAATGTGACCTTTGGTGTCTCAAAAAAAAAAAAAAAAAGTGCATATGCAAACCAAAGCAAAAGCAGCCCAGCAGTACCCATCTACAGAGGCAATCATGGGTTTGAGTGTCAGAACCAGTTCACAATTAAATACAAATGTATGACAACGGGGAATGTGTCTACAACACTGGTCACACATGGATCAACGTACATGTGTAGTGTTTACAATCAAATTTATATTTGTTTGTCTTTTTATTTGTGCGCGTTCACGGTAGGCATGTATCATGTGGACGCGCCGACAGTTTTGTTGTCATTACTTACAATTCCTCAACTCCTGGGGGAGACAGAAACTACGCACTATAGCTTTAATAGAAGCCTAAAGCTGCTGACAATAACAATAAAGGGAGTTTTTGTTTTTTTAACATCCCTTTTTAACATTTCTTTTGACACATACATGATATGTAAACAATTGAACCAGGATAATTAATACAAAAATCTAGAATAAAAAAAGAAAAAAACCCTAGCAATGAATCCCGTTATGGTCATTCAGTCACCTTATGGCCCAGTGAAGAGGAGTAGAGTTCAGGTCTCCTCCAAGCTGGTCAACTATCGACCCTTTAGAAATATAATACCTGTCAGGGAAGATACAGAGAGCAGATCAGTGTTAAAACAAAAGTCTGTGTCAACAGTTCAGAACATTTCAATTTGGAGCGTGTTGTATTTCAGTTCAGTTGTCTCTTATTTCTTTTCTGGATGTTTTCTGTGAAGCCGTTTATTACTGCTCAAAGCACTGTGCTTCATCGCAGACGCTTCTCACACGGGAAATACAATACACAAAGTCCCCGAGGAAGGACTGACTGTACTGAGGCCGATTCTTTTCAATATTATGTCCAACTGACAGCAGCAACATCATCCATTTACATTTACTTTGTGACTGAATTTATTCTAATTCAAATGCAATGTTATTTATGTGAACATACAGAGGAGTGATTTTGACTCGAAAACGGCCAATATGATACTAAATAATTAATTTCAATACATTTTTAATATAATGGCCCTATATGTCCGGAACAATGGCATCTCATTTACTTGAGCATATTACAGTACAATGTTTTTTCCCTAATTTCACTCACACTAAGCAAGTGACACAGGGCTACTTCTCAGATCAGACAGCCTGTGTGTTTGGACAAATATGATGCAGGGAAATGTTTATATATTTGCATAAAACTAGTTCTCATGTCTCTCTGGTAAGTCCGTTGTAATGAGAGAAAATTATATCTGCAGGTCTTAAGCGTGATTTATGGTTCTGCGGAGGCTCAACGCAGAGCTTTTGCCATAGCCTATGTACTGTAAGTGGCCTGAAGTTGGTGCGTGTGTCGAGCCGGCGTGTGTGTGTGTGTGTGTGTGGTAGAGTGAGGGCGAAGTGAGAGAGTGACGGTGATTAGCTTCGCAGCGAGTAGCGACTCTAGAGTCATAGTGAGAGAAACAAAGTGTCTCCCCTGTTCTTTCTGACCACGGTGGAAAATCTGGAGCAGGAAGAGTTAACCCTCTCCTTGATTTCATGTTGTTTATGGAGAAGGAGAACCAGGGAATGAGTCGGGGGAAATGCAACGCTACCAAGACGCGACGTGTTGTTACATTTTTTGAGAGGTGTGCTTCAGGCTACGGCGTAGGGTCCGGCGTGGGTCCGTGTCTCCACGTACCTACGTACGTAGCCACGGCGTAGATTTTACGCAAAAGTATAAATCACGCTTTACTTGACCAGCTCTGAGCGGCTGTTGATGGCCGCCCAGTGCAGCAGAGTGACGTTCTCTTTGTCCGGCAGCCTGACGTCGTATCCTGCCTCCACCAGCTCCTTACAGCGCTCAAGGATGCCGAACCTGAGAGGATCACACAGAGAAAGACATTTTATTAACACACCAATAATAATAACCACCAGACTAATACTTTATGTTGCACAGTGTTCCACAATTATAAAACAACAAATAAGGAAAATACAGAACCCTGAATAAAATTAACAAAACTACTACTAATTACTACTACGACTGCTAAATAAAACTACTACTACTAATTATAAACACTGAATATAGTTGAAAACAATACTAATTTTCAACTAAAAGCCACTTGATGGACAATAAACTGTCAACTGTGAGTGGATACTAGAACATTAAGTTTATTAATCATAGCTTCAGGCTGTGGGAAAGAAATCTGCAGCACGTGTACACATGGTTTCCACAATACTAACAGACGGTGAGATGAATAGACAGATAGGAGTGGCTCTGCGGATTCTTTTCTTTTAATCTTCCATCTAACAAGAAGAGTGACCTTCGTTCTGCTGTACAGCATTTCAACTCACTGATCAGTTAGCAAAAGCAGCAGCACTTCAGTTTGCTACAAGTACTGCTGTGTGTACTAATCTCACCTAAAGCACACTGACAGGTTTGTGCAGCCTTACCTTTTACTGTTTTATTTCTAGGTTGCTTTCAAACTGGACAAAAAGCTGACTTGTCACTCTCTGACTGCTAGTTAAACACAGAGCTCTGAAAGCTGCTGCACTTTCCTTACGTTTTATTGCGCAACTCCTGCGCAAATACATTGATTAAATACTTGTCAGTGCCTGACATTCACAGTGAAGAAACAAGGTGTGTAGTTACTTCTGTGCTCCATAGTTTTAATATACAATCTCATACAGTGCTCAGCATAAGTGAATACACCCATGCTAAAGTTGACTAAAAAGAGGAATACAAAATCATCTTTGGGGTACTTTCAGTTAGCCTAATAGCTGGTTTGATTTGCATTGAGAGATGATTTTATGGAAAGTACCCCATGCCAGTCTCTAGGTATGGTGAAGGGGATGTGATGATGTGGGGCTATTTTAATTCCAAAGGCCAAGGGAGCTTTATCAGGATGCATAGTATCCTGGATCCATGAAATAACTGGCCTTTAAAAATAGAAATGTGCCTGCCTCTATGGGAATCTAACATAGGGGTGTACTTACTTATACCCCCTGTATTTTAAGGAAGAACATTTATTTATTTATGATACATTATTCATTCACAAAGAAAATTGGTGTCCTTAAAGGTTGGATTTTTCAAAATTTTTAATTAAGGCATTAAGATAAATTTCCAAAATTGAGTCAACTTTAGCACGGGTGTAATCCTTATGCCAAGCACTGTATCGTCCTAAAGTAATAATCAGCGTTGTCTTAATATTTTACTTACTATTTTAGAACAAAACGTAGGCATAAATTGAAGAGGGGTATTTTTTTTCTGGACATAAACAGAAAAACACACAGATGAAACTACCATTTGAGAATCTGGAGTTGGGTTTAAATCTGAGGTTACGAGTTGGTCTAATTCTACACTCTACGATGTTTTAAATTCAGTGATTGGTTAAAGAGCCGCAGCACAACAACTAAATGTTATTTAAACCAAATGTTTAAGGCTAAATAAACTATTTGATTCTAAATACTGACACAAAATATTATCTGACAAAAGGTTTAACAGGGGCATCTGCATCCTTAGAAAAGAGGAGGTTCAGGTTTGACGCTGTCAAGACATTGGTCTGATTGCACGATGTATAATGATACAATATAACAGGATAACAGAAAAAGACTTTTCCACATTGTTATCAAATATATCAAACATTAGAGGAAAATTCTAGTTTTTTTAACCACTTGGGTTTTATTTTTATAGTTTCGGCAATCATTTCCCCTAGTAACAGATCTGGGAACACTGCAACATCTCTTAAAAAAATAAAAAATAAAAGTTCAATGGGTCAAGAAATATGAGCAATCAGATGATCAGACAGGTTGGGAAAAAAACGACAGTTTAGCCAAACTTATTTAAAAGCTTTAGTTCGTAACTTTTTTATATTAATTAACGTCCGTTACATTCAAGCCGTTGCCAAATGAGTTGCTACAAAGCTAATTAAGACTATCAGCTCCACACAACTCTCTCTGTATCTCTCAGTATGACTATGTTCAGAAGATTGTGTCGTCTGGTGACTTTCCCGCGCAGAAACTCAAGTGAAGATAATGACCTCTTCTGAAGAGTCCATCATGTTTTGTTTTTTTTAATCCTCCATGTCCTCCTTGGCTACTAGCAACTGTGTGGAGGAGGGGTGGGGGCGGTGCGCGATCACGGAAGGCTTGTATCATGTGGATGCGCCGACAGTTATGTTGTCATTATTTTGAATTCCTCATGGGGGAGACAGAAACTACGCACTATAGCTTTAATGTACTGCTTATCTACCTTCTTTGACAGTTTTGGCATTGCATGAATTTGAACTACACATTAAAATGTCTACCAGTTGACAGAGAGCAAATGTTCCACCACTTACTGCGTTGCCTTCACTATGTCCCAACTGCCGCTTTCATCCATGTGCGACCGTCTCTTCGGCTGCTGACTGACGTCCATCGCCTGATCTGCGTTTTTGAACTGTCCTTGAAAAGGCGTCATGAAGGGGTGAGCCGCTCTCGGTCCGTGACTGTGAGAGTGACCTGGATGTCCGTGGCTACAGCTGTCATGCATGTGGCCGTGACCCTGCAACACACGCACACAAGGAAAACACACACATTTGGTCCAAAGTGGTCCACGTGGAAACCTTAGATACCTGAAATTGGCAAAGAACGATTAGCTCTACTGATTTATGCCAGTCACACAACCAGACACCTGAGGCATCAAAGAGATGGAAGCTGGCTCTCAGGTTGCATTTTCTATTTGTAAAGTGTCGCTTTGTACAATACGTGATAATGAGGTAAATAGTGAACATTTTGAACTACAGCAAACAGCTAAAACAGTTTGATTTTTGTGAACGAGCAGAAGGGTTAGGCAATATGACAATGATATATACTATGAGGTGAAAAACACATCACTGTTTATACTGTGGTACACTCAGAGATAATAAAGTGATTGCTGATGGATTGGGCAAAATAAACATTATTGTCTTGGATGGAAACAAACTGCTGCTCAACTACTTTCAAGAAAATTTACTACATTTTAATCAATATCAGGGTATAAAATGTTGTTGTCATCTTATAGAAAACTCATCAGCAACAATTTGGATTATGAAGTACATGTTGTATATTCTGTTTCATATAACTGTATATTTATTGAATACTGATGATGGCATCTCCAGAGGTTTGGAATAATGTGTTTCTTTCTGACATTTAGAGACTAAACGAATAGTCAAATAATAACACACAAAAAAGAATTGACAGATGATGAATCTGTCAATATTTTTTTATATATATAAAAGTAATCAGTAGTTGCATTATTTTAGCCAGTGCACCCACTCCTAACAAGTTGACAAGAAGATGATTGTGATAAACATAACAGTCATATTATTTTGAAGATATAAATATGTAAATATATATATATATATATATATATATAATTTTAAATAAAGTATGTTGGGTAATGGTTTGAGGAGACATATTCATTGCTGTTTGGTGGTTGTACAAATTCCAATGGAGTTATTATGTCATGCATGTGAGTGTGCCATGGAAGCTCATACTCTCATGACTCTGGATCCGGACAGATGTCATATGGCATAAACTAACCGCTGTCTGGCTGTAATTTTAATGAGTATAATCACATGTGGATTAACGACAATCACAACCGGAGTTGAGCTATGAAAGATGATTACAGTTTCGTTATGTAAATGGATAAACACACGCGTTGGCTGTTACTGAATCATCATGACAAATCAAACAGACTTTCCATAACGTAGCCGTCAATGCCTTTACGTGAAGCGTAAATCTAACCATTGGGGTTGAGCTAGCTAGCTACGGTTTGCTACATTTTATTTCCTAGGACGGCGTAGACTCTTAATACATCCATGGCAGACATGGAAGGCATGAGCCGCCCTACTCTTCCGCTGATTGGGTAACAATGTCAGAGTAAGCCAATCAGAGGTAAAGTAAGGCAGAGTAGGGCGGGATATGCCTTCGCCATCCTAGGGAGAAAATACTCGCTTACTGTTTAACGTCAGGTAACTAGCAGCAGGCTAACTACGTCCATTGGAGCTGTCTCTGTTGATGTGTATCAGGAAGGACAGGTTATTCCGCATTTACAGCAATTTACCGACGAGCTAAAATGAAACAGCAGGCTAGCTAGTAAATGCTAACAACCTGCTGAGATAATAGTATTAGGACAAACTAACGTTAGCTACGTCAGCCATGTCTCCACCAGGTAAAACAGTAACACAACAAGTTAGCTACAGAAGCAGGTAAAAAACATGTAAAGCGACTTACATCATGGTCCTCATTCCAGTCCATCTTGTTGTGAAGGAACGAAGAGAAAGTTCCTGCTGCTGGACGGACCAGAATCAACGTACAACATCCGCTGTGTGTTTTTTCAAAATTAAGGTCGTGAGGACACATTTAAGGATAAACATCAACATCTGATGGTGAAAATGCTGGATGACAAAATCATATATTATTTAGAATAAGATTTAAAAATGCCTGCCATCTATTATGTATTTATATATGTTACAAGGTTATTTTATCATTTTACAACACGGTTGCTCGATGAAATGTAAGTTGTAGCCCCTTCTCAAAACCATAGAACATAAACAAATATTTAAATTACAATAAAATAAAATAAAATAAAATAGTAAACAGTTAGTTATATACATACCTATAGAGAGACTTTGGTTTATAGTGGGAATGAGGGTAGTGCAAAGGGTGGTGCAAAACCGGAGTTCCATATCAATGCTATACTAGTCTCTTGTGTATTTTTGTTTTTCATACCTCTTATTATTATTTATTTGTATATCTTTATAAAAAATGTATTTGTTCTATCCTTGTGTTGCTGAAACATGTGAATTTCCCCTCTGGGGATCAATAAAGGTTTTTTTTCTTTCTTTAAAAAAAAATAAATAAATCTTATCTTACTTTATGCAGGTGTAACGGGTTATAGGGTCTGTTAAATTCCTGCATAAATGGGGACAGCGCCGCCTTCCTCTTCCAACGTAACCTGTGGGTATAGAACAAAAACATACTCGCGTTTTGCTATCATACAGTGTTTAGTACAGTATACATACCCGGCATGCAGCTCTTGTATGGACAATAGCACTGTCAGTAGCTGAGATGAGGTAGGTTCACAGATCCTGCTGCAGATAATTGACAATCGAACTGACAATCTATTAACAGCATTAAGTGAACACAGCCAATGCAGCTCCACAGAAAATGTAGAGCAATTTGAAACCTTTGCACGCCTCTGTCTAGGAAGTGATGCCCATCTCTCTGCAGTCGGCATCAGCGTCCAACTGGGTGTCATGGTCTGCAAATGCCTCAGTGTATCCTGCCTTTTTATTGTGGTCTTGAGGCAGAAAGGGCAGTGGAAGTGACCACTGCTTCCACTCCTGCAGGCCTGGTGGCATTTTGTTATGACGAAATCTATGAAGGGGCAAAAGCATTACATGCTTACCCTATAAAATAAAGCAATTAGTATGTAAAATTACTATTGGTAAGCTTACTAAGTAGAAGTAGCTACAAACAAACAAATGATAATGGCATAGCACAAAGCTGATGGAGGGAACTAACCTTCATGTTGTATGGCATTCTTTACATGCACCTCCATGTGCTGCAAAACCTTTTGCCTACACCGGGCCTAGATATTGAAGTGGGGCAAAGGAGACAATGGTGGTCGGTACAGCACAGCGTGCATCGTGTCACCTGCAGTGTGTTTTTTTTTTTTTAAGACACTGATGTGTACCTTAAGGAAAATCACAGAAAGAAACCATCAAAGTCTGCAACCATAAATTGCTCTAGGTAACGTTAGCTAATATTCGCTAACAATGTCAACCAACGCTGATGCAGTTTTAAATGAAAAGTCATCGCAGGTTTCATCAAATGTACATTAACATCAGGGACACAACAATAATATCCAGAAATCAGCAAACTATATGTATGGCTAAAATTGTTACTTTAACAGTTTAAACGTTTTTCAATTGATTGCAACAAATGTGGTCACGAACTTACCCGTGACTCCAGCTGGAAAATAATTCGCGATTTCGTATTTTTGACCTTCTGAACTTACTGTTGGACACGCCCTGGCATGAGGCGGGAGGGCATGACACGGGAGGCTCCAGGCTGCAGCCATACCCGCCCCGTTTGTTTGGCGTCGAGTGAGTCGTTAATTCTGGGCTCAGAGCTGAATGCTAAATGTAGCTCATTTTGCGTTGCTTCTAATGCTATTTCTCCATCTGACTTACTGTGAGTTGTGTAGGGCTATTTATTTCTCTGTCTGCGATGTCTACGCGCCTGTCTTGCTTCGGCCTGGTTTCCCCGTGTGCAGGTAACTGTTATTGAATTTGATGTTGACTTTTGTTATGTATCGTGTTACTGTTGGAGCTATATTTCGGTGTCTTAGACACTGTGCTGTTTCATAAACTGTGTTTTTATGCAGCAGAAATGCCTTGGAAGCAGGGGATTTTATTTTATTTTACTGTGAAATTGACAATGCATTGTAAAACATGTATTGCTATTCTTTTGTTAAAAACAATAACTTCCACTATATGATCACAGTTAAATGAGTTTAATAAAAATAAAGCAGAACTCCTGATAACTGCTGTGAGCTATTTATGTCTCTGTCGGTGATGTCGACGTGCCTGTCTTGATTTGGCCTGGTTTCCCCAGTATACACAACCTAGTGAGACTGTCACATGGAGGACCGTCACACAGGCATGACCAGATTAACCTGCTAGAGGGCCTCAGATTAGAAATTAGCTGGTGGGACTACTTTACCCTCTGCTCCTAGCTTTCTTAGTTCAGTAAGATGTAATACTGGCCTCACGTTTGTTGTGTGGTAAGTTAATTAAACACAAAGTAATTTAGGAAGATGTAACATGTGAGCACAAAACTAGGTAATGTTAACACTGTGCTTTAGTGATGCATATTCCCAAACAGATTTTCAATTAAATTAAATGACCACATGCCTCAAGATCTCGGGGCCCCTGGAGTTCTGATTGGTAAACCAGATGACATTTTATTTTGAAGGCAAAATAAAGTTAAACAGGAAATGTTCTTTCTGGTCATTTTTGTTACCTTGATACATTTTTCTTAACTCTTCCTACTTCCTGAAAATGCAACAGTAATTGCCATTGGGCTTGGGCTAAAAATGGATTCACAAGTTGATCTTCAGCAAACAGGTTGGTGACTTCCTTGCAGTGGATAAACTGTTTTAAATCAGCTGAATTAATGTGATTAATTTTTATCATGAATTATATGCCCTTTACACTCAGCAATGTCAAATCTTATTGTATCATACCTGGAAGCTGCCCAGTACAACCACAGTCTGATCTGCTGGCCACTGAGCAGCTCCACTGGAGCGGTTGGGTTAAGTGCCTTGCTCAAGGGCAGTGGTGGTGGTAATGAGGGAGGGACTATCCTGTCAAAAGTACAAGTACTATCCGGTCGGAAAGCACCTTATAAGTGAACTTGGAGTGTCTTCTCTCTGAAGTTTGTTTGTCTGAATGACTGAGCACCTCCATGCCTTCACAGGTGCTCCAAATCAGTGACAATTACTGATCAGGTGACAAGCAGCCGGTTTGCTGCTGCTGGTGCACTCTGGGAAGTGCAGTTATTTGAGACTCATTCCTGAGATTCAGCTCAACACTTATTATGCCCCTTTTTCTGTTCCTTAACTTTTACTTGTTTCCGATTATTCACAGCAGATAACAGCACACCAGCTGAATCAACAGATCATCCCCTGAGGATGACCAGACAGAAGACTCTCACCCTAATATCAATGGCATCTATCAACTTCAGTTCAATGATCTGTTACTCAATATTAGGCCCTTTTTTCCCCAATGAGGTAAGACAAAATAAGCCCACATAGGTTTCAAATGACATGTTAAGGGGACAGGTGGGGTTTGGGTACACTTTAATAGAGGCGATTTGTTCTCAGATTGAACAAATCATTACTTAGACTACTTCAGTAATCAGAAGAAGGCTATGTGTTAACCTGGTCTTACTCTCATCTTTAACACAGAAGTACTTTGGCCTATTTATTAGCTCCCTCTGCCTCCTATTGGCTGACTAACAAATATATGGGCACAAAATTGGACAGGATAAAAGAAAACATTTGTGTAGTTTCAGTACACCTACAGCCATTCATCCACTCCATTCTTCTACACAGTAATAATAATTTATTGAAATCTAGGAGGTAGTGATAAGCCAAACAATGTATTGAATATAAATGACATATATCTAGTTTTCCTTTGATGTGTGTGTGTAACGTAATTCATAATATTTATATAATTCATAAAATTTGTAACAATATGCAGGAATATGACCTACTCATATTAGCCTATCATAATCTACCCCCTCTCCACCTACATTTTCAGATTGCAGACGCCATGTGTCTATTATGTATTATGGTGTTAGGTATCTCATAGGTTTCTCACTGGTGGGTGGGCAACCATGGAGCGTACATTGGCGGCGGGCTGTTGGGTGCGCGCCCGCGGGAGGGGGAGGTTGTACTCATAAAATTTCTTCAAGGTTGGCAGGTCTGCATACCTGATCACACCTATATGTAGACTTCATGGGGTATGTATCGACTTATCTAACTCTGGGGGTTACGGTGAATAAGCTAAAGTCCCAATGAGTCGGCGTGTTCCTTTAACGTTAATATGAGTTCCCCCAGCCTGCCTATGGTCCCCCAGTGGCTAGAAATGGTGATAGGTGTAAACCGAGCCCTGGGTATGCTGAATTTTGGGAAAGAGACTTCAGATACAGTATTAGGGGACCACTAAGGTCTATATAAAAGCATCCAAAGAGCACCATGTCATGGGACCTTTAACACTACGTTTTACCATTTTGTCGTTATATTCCATTTGCGAGGTGTCTTTTTACCATCAGGCCCGGGACTACAGTAAAAGTTAGTTCTAAGCTAACTCCGGCTCATTTACATTTAAGAGAAAAGCACAGTCCCTGACAAATAAACCAAATAAACCAAACTGATTTTATAGCATTACAGTAGCAGCTGTTCAGCCAAGTTACATAGTGTAAGAGCCAATTAGTGCTCTTGGTATAAATAGGAACCAATCTTTGGTTCGTGAGGTGCAACCGTAGACGTAGGTAGATGGCTTAGCTGAAGAGACCTTCAAAATTAATTGTTGAAGGTCTATAGGATAAAAGCAGTCTAAGTATATGTCAGGTCTTGTCATTCTTTCTAGCAGTCCTGCGTTTAAAGGTGAACCATTAGAAGTTTGAGAAAATTGTGATTGGCATCTGTTTTTCTCTGCTTCCACAAGGTGAAATGAAATGACAGCATGTGTCACGACTCATTCTGGAGAGGAGGTTTTTGTTTGACATCCTCTCGATAAGTGTAACAGAGGTAAACATGGAGCAAAGCCTCAGAAATCCTGCAACTGAAGTGACTGTCACCATGGAGCTGTTAGTACAGAGACTGTGGCCCGTGGACCAACTCTAACATTAACATGGAAACATGAAGTGGAAAGCAGGATGAGACAACTTAACATCTGCTTTACTAAACACAGCTGGATATGAATTTCCATGAACTGTTGATTTCTCTCTTGTTGGCTACTGACATTTCAACTCAAAATTAGTCACACTGGTGAGTTTTGTTTCTTTATTTGAAGTTTTTCAAATTGGTCAAGTACCCTTAAAAGGCTTTCAGAGACCCGTAGTGCCCTCTGTTATTATTATAAAAAATGTCCTCTCTTGATGCAAATTGTAAGATCAGAATCTGACTTCATATGACAAGTGAGGAGACATCAGTCATATACTCAATTATGTATTTTTACAGAGGAAGTCAACCACATTTTAAGTCCCATTAAGTAGCAATTACTGTACACCTATTCTTAGCTTGCGTTATATACACCAAATACTCTCTTTTATGAGGCTGAGATCCAATTTAGTATCTATTTTCACAATAATTTGACCACTTTGTCCAATAAATATATAATGTTATTCTGAATTGAGACACTGTAATATAGCAACCTTTATTTATCCTCGAGAGATCATTGAGGGGCGAGCCTCATTTACAATGTCATCGAGTCAGGACAACAACCTAGAAAGTGCAATAATAAGAAATATAGAAAGACAATAAAACATTCAGAATTGGAAAATAATTTGATAAATACATAATTGGATAATAGTGATGCAAAGGAAGATGCAACTGTGTAAAGCAGTTACAAGTAGAAGTTTGCAGGTTTAAAACCAGATTTCTAAATTGTCCAAGAGGCACAATTGAGTACATTTTAAGAAAGTGCTGTAATTTCTTCCAGGAGTTGGGTGCACTAAAACTAAAAGCAGTTTTTCCAAGTTCAGTCAGCAGAGCGAGTCTGATAATGTCCCTTGGAGTAACAGAGAAGTTCTGCAAGGTAAGATGGCAGTTTTCCAATAAGAGCCTTATAGATAAAGAGATAGCAGTGAGTATCACGTCTTTCTTGGAGAGAAGACCACCCCAACACTTTCATAACAATGATGTGTACCATAGACATGACCAGTTATGAATCTTAAGGCAGACTGATAAGAGTCCAGAGATTTAGGGGTTGAAGATGATGCATGTCTATAAATCACATCACCATAGTCCAAAATGGACAAGAAAACTGTGTGTGTGTGATACAGTTTAATTCCCAAAGAACCAAACTAATATGGAATACAAATACTGTAAACCAAAGACCTCAATCAGGTCTTGCACTTCCAGGTGAGGAGTGGTAGATGGCGCCATCGTTCAATCCACAATCAGAAGGACCACTGTCAGATAGGTTCATCTCAGTGTTGTCAATGCACAGGTTTTTTTTTGTTGGATTGTTTCTATACAAATGTGATCATGCACATGTTAATTTAGTTATTATCATGAGGTTTAACAATTGACTTCCGACTAGCTTGAGATAGATAGTCACAGTGAACACTGAATCTGATTTTGTTGTCCTTAAAGATATGTTAATGTTGCATGAGGATGCAGATTTTGTGATTGATTGTTGATAAATCAGAACATATTTTAGTTTTCTCTTTATAAAGTCTTCTGAGACTTCATGTTTAATTACAGTAAACACTGATGCCAAAAAATAAATATTTCATCTGCCAAGTGGTTTTCGTTGTTTTTTGTTTCATTTTAATGGGATAAAAGTCAGATTTTGACATTTACAAAACATTTCCCTGTTGATCTGTGCCACTCTGATTATTCCCCTGGAATGTTAGTTTTTAAGCAAAAAAAAAAGTTGATTTATATAAATTTCATTTTCAACTAAAATACATGAAATACATCCATTGTGCCAAGCAGAAGTAATTGAGCTGTCAGGACAAAGTCATAACAGCAAAGAGGACTAATGGTCAAGATTACTATTGTTTTCATGAGATGTGAGAGTAGTAGCAAAATGAACAGGAATGACAGTATGTGTAAGAGAAAAGGAGGAGTGTACATTGTCATCAACATGTCTTTCATCTTTGCTATGAGTGCATATACTTCAGCGAACAGACCCTGGGGTCAGTAAAACGGAGTGATTAAGGAAGCGGGGCCGCCCAATGAAAACATGTAGAGGATGTGTGTTTCACAGCTGATAGAGCAGCAGAGGGGAGCTTTGTGAGTGGACTTTGCTCCCATTAAAGCCTTTGTGGAATTTATTAATGCTTTCTCCTTGCTAACTCCAATTTGGGGCTATTTGTGCTGTTTTTGGCAAGTTGTGAATAACATGGCCTTTTGAAACTCTATCAGACACATTTGTTGACAATGTTTTTCTTAGTTTCTGAACAGCTGACATTTTGGAGATGCATGTTATGACATCTTTGATATATATTAACACTGACAGATTTCTGCAGTTGTGAAGTCTGTCAGAAGATGTATGAATATCTTGTACTTTCTACATGTAAATATCTTAAAGCAAATCAATTAGATATTTTCCTTGGATTCAGTTTCAATCAAAGTTTCTGGTGCCTGGTTAGCTCACCTGGTAGAGCGGGCGCCCATATATAGAGGTTTACTCCTCGACGCAGCAGCCGTGGGTTCAACTCTGACCTGCAGCCCTTTGCTGCATGTCATTCCCCCTCTCTCTCCCCTTTCAAGTCTAAGCTGTCCTATCCAAATAAAGGCCTTAAATGCCCCCCCAAAAAATTAAAGTTTCAGTCTGAATTCAGAAACGGAGACTATTGTTTTTAAAAGTTCAGTTTAGCAATGATTTAACATTAAAAACGTTAAAATGTCCACACTTGAGTGAGGAAACAAAAAGAGAAATAAACTGAAAACACAAGACATGACCAAACTGTTATGGCTAACATGTTAGTGAATGCCGGGCAGATATTGTACAGTGGGTTTATCAGGTTTTTTTTAACCAGAAACTGGAAATGAGACTGGTGAGAGCTGTGAGACTAAATGTTACAGGGAAATGTGCCATTACTTGAGGACACATCTCATCTTGAAACTGACACCAAACTGTTTTATCGTAATGAGAACAAATAACCATAAATATGCTGAGCAAGTTGCTGTGTTCACACTGCGTTTTGCTCAGACTCTCCAGAGATACTTGCACATATGAAAGTGAGAACACCCCAGCCGGTGGAAGTTAATTATAGTAATAAAGTGTGTGGTGGCCGGTGGGACAAAAACATTGCATCTCTGTCTGCTTTATAAAACAAAGGAGGAATACGTCTTAGTGTGAGCCATTGTTGTGTGAGAATATGAGGATGAAGATTGAATGTCAGGAAATCTTCATCTGAACCAGAGCTCTTCAGTTTCCTCCAAAGATTTTCCATTTCACAATAGGCACTAAAAAGAGCTCTTGGTTGTGAATTAAATTAAGAGAAATAGAGAAAGGTAAGACAGAAAGAAATTGGTTCACCAAATTAAACAGATTATATAATTTCATGACTGACTAACTCCTGGGATGCATTGAACAGACAGAGTGATGATTAGTGTCTGATAATTTCAAGGTGGAATTTTTTTCTTTAATCATCATCCACTGAGAGGAAGCCTGGTTGTACTGAGGAAGTTGGTACACATTTCACTCTTTCTCTGCCAAAAATCTACATCACTTTCCCCAGACTCAAAGGCTGAAAATCAAGTAACTTAACAAACAATTAGGACACAATTACAATCATTACATTCATCAATGTTCCCTCCAAGATAATCAGACTATAATGGCATAACCAGATTGAGCCTGCCTCAATAATAATAACAACTTCATTTGTATAGCACCTTTCATACTTAAAATGCAGCTTAAAACCAAACACAATAGAGATTGTTGATAAAAAATACAATAAAAGATCCAATTAAAAGGCAGAAAGAAAGTAGTAAGCATGGTAGTAGAAAAAGATAAAAACAAAGCAACGCCTTCCTGAATAAGTAGGTCTTCAGTTGAGTGTCAACAGAGCTTGCATTTATCTAATGAAGCACTAGCTGGGCAGAGTGTTCCACAGTCTGCAGCAGACGCAGTAGGTACTGTAGTCTGTTTCTTCTTTCTTCTCCCCCCTCGCTGTCACTCCCCCCTTTGGGAGTTCAACGGCTGGGTCACGGTCTGCATTTGAACCTGAGAGGACCGGCGGTATTCAGGGTGAAAGGTCAGCCCCGAACCTTGCCGGCTGTAAGAACGAGGGTCACAAACTAAATCCCTGCTTGACCTCTGTAGCACCCTGCGTGGTAACACTGACAGAGGGCTGGTGGGAGTGTTTGAAATGAGTCTATTTTAAAAGACAGTTACAGACACATGCAGAAGTAAATCAGTGTGAATATGGACAGTTATGTCTGTCTGGAGCAGAATATTTACAAGGCTAGAGTCGATAAATGAAGCCAGAATGTCAAGACACTTGAGAGCGACACTGAGCGAAAGACATTTAGGGTGTCGGTCAGAGTTCACGGTGCACGAGAGCTTTGTTTTGATGTTTTGCTCTCTGAGTTCAGGGACGGAGTCAAGCAGCGTCATTACACGATGGGTACGATGGGATGTGATAGGTCAGGGAGCGACGTATAATACAGGTTCCAGGCCACATTTAAAACAAAGATTGTTGCATACCAAAATAATTGAATCACTGTAACACCCCCACCCCCCCATATTAAATCTGATACATACAGTGTAGGTGGAGATTAAAGGTGGAGACTACGATTCTGGAGAAAGATTGTTGATATTTGAACTCAACACCCAAACAAATACAACTCTCCCATCAGTGCTCCTTCAGAACGTTACAGACTGTCCGCATCAATTATGACTCATAGTATAGTGGCGCTGCCCTCTAGTGGCCGTAGTAATTATGATGGGAGCGAAGCAGGAAGTAAAATGACGAAGTATAAGAGCGCTAAGTTACGCTTAAGGCACCGGGGTTCATCTCCCGTTTGAAAATAAATGTAAACAGAGAGGTACAGAGACAACAGAACTATGTTATGTTCTGCGTTGTGTGCGTAACCGGAAATGAAATAATATAACAGATGATTTTAACCCAAAACCACATAACCAAACTGTGGTAGTTTCACAACGTTAACGACATGTTTAAAATAGCCGTTACGTTAGGTTACGTTCTGTGGTTTAAACATGAGGACTGAAAACACTCCTATGGGTCGTATTACAGGGTAGGAATAAACGACCTATATCGTCGTATGGTTTGAAGGACTTGTTGGAACGTTAGCATGAGCTAGATTTAGCGTCCCTTTTGCTCCCATACATCCATCCATGGCCTTTCCCCTGTCCTGTGCACGAGCACCAACGGAATAGTGTTGTGTTTGTTTTTCATTCACATTGGATTTTCTTTAAACGTACACACAGCTGACAGCTAGCGGACCGTGAGGAGATATTCCAACCCATTTGACAAAAAGTGTATTGGATTAGAATCGCATATTCCGCCTTATGTATGATCCAATAAATAAAACAAAAGTGCATGATGATATCCAGTTTAACACATTTTGATCCTCACTTCGTATCTTCAAACTACAGTAAGCTAAACATAAGAATGGAGGTTGTGCACGATGAGTATGCATTTAATGACTGAGATATTTGTTTTGTTAACGTAACGTGACGTATTTTATTCTGTGGACATGTTTTGTGTTTAAAATTTCACTGGGTGAGACCAAAGACAATTTTCCTGCCTCAGCTGAACAATGACGTTTATTTTTCCCTCACTGTGTAAAATACTGTTAAAAAGTTTTTTAAAAGTGACATTAGAAACAGCAGTTTGCAACACAAGGTCAATTTTGATTATATCACATGGTCTTCATCAGCATATGGAGTTTGATCACTTGCCATGGAATTGTAGATGGTAAAATTTCCTATTTTTCTTGTCCACATTGGACTGAGCAAACTCCATCTGCTGATGAAGCTCATGTGATATAATCAGAACAGCTGCTAAATAGACCTGGTGGTTTGTTGTTTTCTCAACAAATGACTATATTTTGCTGCTTTCCAAAATTACTATTTGCATTCTAAACGATATTTGGTGCTATGGTATTGGTAGCCATGCCATCTGTGAGAAGTCCCGGGGGTGGGGGAAAAGACAACATTCTTTTACTTTTCACTCCACTAATGAAGTTATTTTTAAACTCTTTTCGTCAGCTTGTCTCTCTGGCTGTAGGATATTTCAAACGTTTGAAATTTTCAGAAAATTTGGCGTGCAGATCGACTTCCTGCCAACAAAGCAACTGATTTTAATTTTAGCCCTGGGATTTCTGCTGTGATTATGAAAGTAAGATGATAGAGCCTTGATTGCAACTCCTGAGAGGACGTCTGCAGGTTTAAGCAACCAATTTCTAAATTTTAATCTAAAAATTAAAGTGAGAGGACCGATGGTGTGTGTGGGTGTAGCAGGAAGTTGTTGAAGGTTGGTGCTCTTCAAGGTTTTTTTTCTGATATATATTCTACTACTACTACTATAAATATGTGTTGCTGTCAGAAACAAATCTTGTATTTTCAAACTGACTTTTTGGGAACCGATCTGCTTTGTAAACAGGAAGTCATCCACACAAAGGATTTCACACACTCGCCTGGGAGCTTAAAAACTCTTCTCTGCCTCCCTATTTGAACATCTCACCACTGTGATTACATTTTTGATTTAGGAAGTGAAATCAATGAGCGATAACGGCTTTGACCTGTGTCTCTTCATCATGTCCTGCATTAAAAAGAGAAAGCGGCCTCATTATTTTGTATAGTGTCTTTGTGTGTTTGGTTTCGATTTGCGTGAGAGTGTGTTTGTTTGTGGCTGTGAAAGTGGGCTACTGAGGGGGGGTTTTCTGGCTTCAGCTTGCCAGTGGACAGCCTCTCTGTTGCAGTGCCAGGGCCGGACGAAGAGGAGGGAGGGAAGGTGGGATGGAGTGAAGGGAGGGAGGGAGGGGAAGGGATGCTGGACTAGGGGAGGGGTGAGTTGGCGAAGGACGGACATCAAAACAACAAAGGGCAGCAGGGGTGATAATCCCACCTAATGCCCCCTGTCTACCCCATGTCTGCAGTGGCTCTCTGGTGAGTGGCAGATTGAGTGCACTCATGCAAAAGGTTACTTGGGTGATCAAGTGCTCTTCTCAGGGGTGGGGGCAGTACAGCCTTCAGCGGCTGCTCTGGGCCCTCGTCTCGCTCAGCAGCAGCAGCAGCGTTTTTCTGCCGCTGATTCAGCAGAGCTCTGCCCGCCTTGTTGTCCGTGGTTATGCATTATGTAACAGGGCCGGTGCTATCTGGACAGTAAAGCGCACGCAGAGCAGGACACTCTCAGACACAACACTGGGGTCAGTCAGGGATGAGGCTGTGGTCCACTTTCCAGAAATATTGATCCTGTAGCTTCAAGCTTTCTCTGTCTCCATGCACTTCTCTGATTACCTCCAGGCATCCTACTCTCACATAAATGCTACAGGTGAAATTACCCTTTAATCTCTAACCCTAATGTTCTTTTTTGGGGTCCAGGAGCCCAAGGCCCTCTTTAAAAGCTTAATGCACGTACTTTGTCATTGGGGTGATTGTAAATAGGAATAGGACCCAAATGCACATTCTGGTTTATCTGATCTTGGACATCACCAGGGTAGAAGCAGACATGGCAAAGATATATATAAAGAGCCTGTATTAAGCCCAGAGGGCATGGACCCACTCAGAAAAGTAATGATTGCCATTTCCGCCTTCAACATGAAGTTGTTGTCATATTGCTGCCTTTTCTGCATAACTGCTTTAATAAAAAGACCTTTTTGTGGATATGTAAATTCTCTGCAGCACAGTTGACTGTGATCCTGCGTACGAGGTGAGCTTAACTCAAGGGTTTTAAACGCCTCCTGTGAGATAAAGGATCTTTCAGCTGAGGGATCTGAGCGACTGGTTGGCAACTGTCTTCACTGGACGGCATTCAAGTTGTGTTTAATCTGCTTGTGTGAACTCCGTCGTCGCGGCCATCTGCTCACAGCCACAAATGCAGCGCACCTCTGCAGTTCAGTGAATTACTTATGCTTTTTCACATCAAAAGCATGTTATTTCATGGAATGCAAGTGGATGTTCTCTGTCTTTGTGGGATTCCCTCACCCACACAGACATGGAAGCTTTCTTTTTGGCTACTAAAGGAGAACTGGGCAAACACCTTTCATTTTATCATAACAGCCTTCATCTTTCTTCTGTCAATCACAGTTGTATTTACATGACATGGTAAATATGTTTGAAGTCATTTAGAATGAGACACTTTTGTTCCTGTCAGGCGTAGGGTCTGGCAACCCGGTCTCACGCCAGTTCATAAATAGTCACGTTATCCCGCTTGCTACGCTTGTTTCTCTGATAACTTAAGATCCAGACGAGACTGACAAAGAGCTAAAGTTAAAAACTACCAAGATCTAAAAAGTATGTCGAAAAAATGTAGCTTAAAACCGGATTAAAAAAGTAAATTTATTACTAAGCTTTTGGCAGGCAACCACAACCCTGATGCATGCACAAAGGGAATATGATGCAATCAGGCGACGGCGACCAAATGGTACAGACAGTTTTGTAAGTACACAAGTAGTCGTTTTTTTGGCATTTTATTATGAAAAAGCTACATATTATAGGCCTACCTTTAAACTGTTATTTAAGTTATGCTATATTCATGCTCCTGTTAATATTACGGTACAACAATTAACAGACTGCTAAAAAAAAATAACTTGTTGACTAATAAAAGTAACTCCTTATATTTTCATATATTCTGCAGAAACTCCGTTAAAGTCTCAAGTATCTGTGGAGGGCTGCAGACCGGCAGTTTTTCTCTCCTCCAGGAGAAGTGAGTGACCCTGTGTGATGAGGTGAGCCTGTGTGGAGTCAGGGGAGCTGTCGATTCTCACTCTGGCCACGACTCTGTGACTTTGGGTCGTAACTCTAGAAAACAGAGCAGCGAGAACATTGCACCCGTGTCCTTGATCGGTAGCTCATCTCCACCCAGCGAGGCACACTAACCGGCAAGCTGTGGCACTTTATGGCGGATCGAAGCTGCTCAAGTTTAATGTGTTTGTGGCTGTCGCAGCTCTGATAAAGAGTGCAATACATAACACAGGAGTAATAGAGGAGGACAAGCCAATCAATAGCCAGAGAGGCCGTTTGACCCACGTTTTAAAATGACAAATTTCCAGCCTTGCATCACTGAGAGTCTCTCACCAACAACGGCTTGGAGGGACGGTGTGTAAAAATAACCAGCATGAACGTGGTGTCTGTCAGTGGGAAGAGGCACACTTTTCCTGGCATGCCTTATATCTGACTTCAATGTGTGTGTGTGTGTGTGTGTGTGTGTGTGTGTGTGTGTGTGTGTGTGTGTGTGTGTGTGTGTGTGAAATCTCCATTTCAGGTTCAATCTCAAAAATACCAAACTGGCAGTAAGAGTCTTGTAAGTAAAGACTGGGGTTTCACCTGTGAAAAGAGGCTTTTGTAGAAGCAGCCTCCTGTTTCCTGGCTGATAAAGCACATCTGCTTTACCAGGAGATAACACCATGCATACACTCACACATATTCACCTTTTCTTTACCTTTCCCTGCCTCCCCGCCTCCCCGCCTCCCCTCTTCATTCATATCTATTTCTGTAATTCCCTATTGCTCAAGCACTTCCCTCCATCCTGGCTGCATATTTTCTTCTGTGTTTGCTCGGGTTTTCTTTTCTCTCTCCTCCCTTTATTTCTCCTATGCCTCATCTCCAGTATTTTCTCAACCTGGCCGAGCACCAGCTGCTCCATGGTGCCGGGTCTGCTCTATTATAATGTGTGTTGTCTCTCCTGAAGTGGCCTGTCCTGCAGATTACCCTGCCCTCTGTCAGGGTGCAGCCTCTAGGATTAGATTTCCAACTCCATGGGGGTGTGTGTGTGTGTGTGTGTGTGTGTGTGTGTGTGTGTGTGTGTGTGTGTGTGAGAGAGAGTGTGTTTTTGCCTGAGGGAGTCCAGAATAAAGCCTCAGATGAACAGAGCTACTTGCTGTTGTTTGACTCGCTGAGGGAAACATGATTATTTCTAGAGAGCTAATAATGACTCTACGGGCCTTTTTTCATGTTCTGGTTCTTTTTTTGCCATCAACAACTAAGAAATATTATCGAACGTGGCAAATTAAAGCACATTGAAATAAAAAATAACCATAAGCCTACTTTTCCTTTACCTCAAATCAGTCGAGAAAGAAAAATTAAAACTTTTATGTAGGCTATTTTTACACTTTATATTTATCTTTCACTAGCTCGTTTTTATTTTTCAACAGCTTTTTTCATATTGTTGGGTCTTCGCACACATCTATTTAAAGGTCCCATGACATGGTGCTCTTTGGATGCTTTTATATAGACCTTAGTGGTCCCCTAATACTGTATCTGAAGTCTCTTTTATATAGACCTTAGTGGTCCCCTAATACTGTATCTGAAGTCTCTTTCCCTGAAATTCAGCCTTGGTGCAGAATTACAGCCACTAGAGCCAGTCCCACAATGAGCTTTCCTTAGGATGTGCCATTTCTGTGTCTGTAGCTTTAAATGCTATTGAGGAGGAGAGGGGGGGGGGCAAGGTGGAGGGTGGGGGTGTGGCCTTGACCAACTGCCACTTTGCTTGTTTTCAAGCCATGATGTCTCTCTCTTTCTCATGGGTGGGCCAAATTCTCTGGGCGGGCAAAACAGAGAAAGGGGAGGTAACCTTTCCCTTTATGATGTCATAAGGAGAAGATTCCAGATCAGTCCATCTGAGCTTTCATTTTCTCAAAGGCAGAGCAGGATACCCAGGGCTCGGTTTACACCTATCACCATTTCTAGCCACTGGGCGACCATAGGCAGGCTGGGGGAACTCATATTAATGTTAAAAAACCTCATAAAGTGAAATTTTCATGCCATGGGACCTTTAGTCATTTATCTATTTTCTCCTAAGCAACATCTCCAACTTCCCTAATGCTTACATGATAATGAGATTGGCGTGTCCATGTATGTCCAGAGCAGTGACTGGTCAAGAGTGAGTGTGTGTAAAACTCTTTTTCCACCAAAATAAATGCGTAAATGCAGGGTTTTCACGATCAACGTCATGAACGCACTGGGAAACAGGGTTAGTAAATGTCAGAATGTGACTCTAGGCATCTTTTCATTTTGTTCCCAATGTTGCATTTTTTGGTTACAGTAATGGCCCAGTTTGAGTTTTAGCAATTTCAGGAACAGGAGTCTTCTTCTTCTCCCAGAAAAAGAAAACGGATATTGAAAAGAGCAAGAGACCGACGTCATCAGAAAAAAGAGAAACGTTGGAGCTGCTTTGGACGCACACACCAAATCCCAACTAGTTAATTATCCTCCGGACCGCTGCAGTCTCCTTTTCTTTCTCTCTCCTTTCCATCGGGTGGCGCGGTTGGCTCAGGTGATGTGCGTCATAGCATTGCGCCGGATGTCATCTTTCCATCACTGCTGATCAGAGCTGGAGCCAATAAATACTCATGATTACCTCAGAGTCATTTGCCCCAGGAATAATTGTTGATTGTAACATTTCCCGCTGAAGACAAAAGCCAGATGCTAGTGGGGTTTTTGTCCAGTGGAAAAGAGGCTTAAGGGTTGTTTAACACTGATAGAAGAAGAGTGTGTGGCTGGCTCGCTAAACTGGAAACAATGTTAGCTGAACTTTTTTTGTCATAAAACTGCACCAGCTAGGGTTGTTAATGTTTCTCATCCATATGTGTACTGCTGTACAAGGGGGGACACATTATAACCGGGGGGGGGGTGGGTCCTCCCCGAGAAAACTTTGAGCATCAAACGCTTTTTACAAAAAATTTTATGCAGCAATTTGTGTAGCACAAGTAGACACAATTATTGTTTTCCATCAGAAGGTTTATAGATAGATTCATTTCATGGAGAGAGAAGATAAGAGAGGTTAAGATGGTATGGTCCACTATAGGGGTGTCTGAAATCGTTGGGAAACATATTTACAGGTAAGAAGGATATATACATGTTTTGAGCCCCCTGAATGGTTATTTTGACCTCTTTTGGGGAGTGGGTTCTTTTTATATTTTTTGAGGGGGACAAATCTACATCTTCTAAATATTGGGCTCGATGGTGTTTTAAGCCCCCCCAACGTCTCCTTCCAGGCAGCGCTGCAACCGTTGACTTCAAGGCACCTAACCCTAACCTTAACCCTAACCTAGCCTAATCCTAGTGCCTTCCAGGCAGCGCTGCCTTTTTAGCTGGCAAAGCTGGGCTAATGCTACTTAGAAGTATCTGGAATTTGTAAACAAAGCATTTTTAACAGAACCGTTCCCAAGTCTTTTTTTCAAATGCATCCAATTTCAGAATTATGGCACAATCATGTGTCCTTGTGAGATTAGTGCAAGAGTTTTATAACTACATTACTGAGATAATTAGTTTCATCCCTGCATCTTCCAGTCTTCCATTTTTTTCAACAATACTGCTGCGCAACAATACAAAAAGACCAAACGGGAGAATAATGCCCCCCCAAAAAAACAATCACTCTTAGAGAATATCCACATAAGTTATCACTGAGTCGTCATGCAGCATGTGTAGAATTTTATCATCTAGTAATCAGGTAAACAATATTGGTCTCTGGTCTCCTACTAATTCAAGAGAGGCAGAGGCAACAAGCAGAGCATGGCAGCCATAATAAATCCTGCTGAGCAGCAGCCCCCTTTTTGCGAAGTCATCCACACCAGTTTTCTCGAAAATGAAAAAAAAGCCTTCTCTTTTCCTGCTCCTCCTGCTTTGTGTTCAGTATATTGTAGATTAAAGAGGGGGAAATCAATACGTTTTACCTGGATTCACCTCATGTTGCTCCGTCTTGTATTTTAAAGAGCAGAGTCGCAGCATTTCAATAACATCCTTAGGGCTTGAACTTTGGAAACTTCCCCATTTGGCCAATATTTCAGCTCAGATATTTAAGGAAAGAGAAAAGACAATATGATAAATACATAATGTATGAGTTGAATATTCAGTTTTTCTGCTTGAAAACATCTGTGGATCAGCACAGGAAGATTTCATGTTAGTTTGAGCCATTTTGACACACAAAACATAGACATAAGGGTTTACAGATTATTCTTTTCTAAATTAAGATGAGGCGACACCACAGTATGTTTGCTTTGATCGTACAGCCAGTATTTATGATTTGATTATATAAGTGTTTGGAACAGGGGGATTCTAGGATCAGACCTTTAGGGGGGCCCCTAATGATAATGTGACACGGATACAGTGCCCCCCCCCCCGCGCCTCTGCTAAATCAGTAATTTCATTAGCCGATAATCTCTGAGCTAGCTACTGAACAACAACGTCAGCTAACATATTTTTTGACGCTATGATTGAACTAAACCTGACAATATAAGTCACAGTAATAACAACCAATTTGACACAATGTTCTAACATTCAGCAATTTTAGTTGCTTATGTTTTCAATTTGGGTTCTAATCTGCGCCATGAAATGACCAACTTCTTCTCTGGGGACTACCAATGTTAAACTTCACAACCGTCTCCTGCTCTCCCTCTGACAGATCAGATAGAGACAACCGAAGGCGGAACTCTGACACAACAACCTCTGATTGGCCAAAACTACGTTTCTGTTGATGGTAATTGTTTGTCCTCGGTCACTAACAGACACGTTCCCAAACTCTCACTTAAAGCACTAAAATTGATTTAAAAAAAAGCCCCCCTAAGAGCTTGAGCCCCCCTAAAACGGGTCTAAAATCGTCCCTGGTTTGGAATATAAGTCAACCTTGTCTGTAAATGATGTAATGTCAGTATTTTCCATATTTTCCTATTCCTCCGACAGAATGAATATTCTAAAAATGCTTGCAATTCCTCATTTTGGTTTAGTGGATAGTTAGGTCTGGAGTCATTTTAGGGCATTTGTTCACATACTAGGATTTGTAGGATTTTTTGAGAACATAACTATGTTTTTCAAATACTGCCAGAATAAATTTACAAATCAACACATTTCTAAATGTGTAAATGTGAAACAGTGATATTAAGACATATTATCTTTTTGCTTAAAGTCTGAGGAGAAAGGTACAGCAGGGGACACAGAAGGACATGTCAGATAAAATAAAAGCAGCATCAGAGCCCAACATTGATTTGACAAACAAGACAGAGCCAGAGCCATTGATTAGAAAATCCACTATTAATGACTTTGCTCAGCACAGTACACAGTGTTATTGCTGCAGAATCACAATAGGAATCAAATCAGGCAAAAGCAAACAGTTTGGTTTGAGGGACTTTCAATGTCAAAAAATGCATTCAAAATATATAAATGATGACATATCAGACCAACAGTTTTGTCACAGCATCTCTTACATGTTTGTGAATATCATACTGAACGCTGTATGTAAATATGTTTTAGTGTAAATGCAGATACTGCTGGTTTCCTGGTGTGTGATGTTGTGATGGGGGATGGAGAGAGGGCGAAGGGGGGAGTGTGTGAAGGTGGTTTTGGGGGTGGAGGTAAGGGGGCCGTTTGGAGAAGCTCATTCATCAAGTCATTACAGGAGGTGGCTCTTGTGGTATTTCAGCCTGTCCATCATTGGAGGAGGAAGAGGAGGAGGAGGATGGGGAGAGATTCCCAGAGGAGGACTGGAGCTCGGCCGTCCTTCCTCCATCTTTCTCCCCCCTTCGCTCCCACCCACTCCTCCCCCTTGGACGTCCCTGCCCTGCTTCTCCTCTGACAGCTCACCTTCTGACTGCTATTACTCCCCCTTCTTCCTCTCCTCCATCACACTGTCTTCACATTTTTTTCTGCCCCCTCTATTACACCTTCCATCTCTCTCTCTCCCTCTCACTCACCATCCTCCCTTCACATTCACAGTACTTTCCTCACTCTCTTCCTTTTTACATTTCTCCTGGGAGGCCGCCCTTGACTCTCAGATGTCCCTTGCATGCCAAAAATTACTATTGACATTTCAATTCAGTGTTTTTTTTTTCCTCTCACTGCTCTCTGCTGATGCTTTATAGCAGGAGGACATTTACATGTCAATGGGCCAGACAAAAGAGAGGCAGAGTGTGCCCGCTCCTGTGTCCTTAACACAGTGGCTGTAACACTAAATTTGTGACTTCCACGGTGACGGAGAGGCTTTGTGTGCTGCATTTCTTGATTAGTAAATGGATTATTAACATAAAAAGAGTTAAACTGGCCTACAATGCCGCATCACTTTGCCAAAGATGAAGTAGCATCAGCATTTTCTTGATTAATACTCACTTTGCAATTTGTGGCATTGCAAAATGTGTAATGATGCCAGTTAACCACAATTAGCAAAACATCAATCATGTGCCTGACCATTTCTGTAACTTTCCGAAACTGACAATTCGCCATTTACACCCACATCACGCAGCGATTGGCAAGCTCTGCAGATGAGAAGGGAAGCAGGGTTTGAATTCAACATTTTTCCCTATATTTAACGATTATCGCGTCTCCCCCGTCTCTATGGCGGACAGCTCCGAAGTGTGGCCGTCCAGAACAGCTATAAAAACATTTAATTTTAAACAAACACGACGTGGAAAACATGTCGTACGAAACAATTGTTTTTCTAGTACAAGCTCTTAGCAATGACAAAGATGAGTAGGTGAACTGGCCAAATCGAAATTGTGAGTTTTGATCAGTGTCAAAAATCTGCACAATAAATAAAACAAGCGTAAATTCGTGATAGAAAACTGTAGGAAAAGGTTGGGGAAATGTTTATGGACCAAACCGACCGACAGAGTGAGCTATAGAGCTGCTGGTCGCAGCTAAAAAGATCTGATATTTGTATCAATGTCTCTATTAATAATGAAGTTTCAAAAAATGACTTTGGGTCTTGGGGTCATGGATGAAGAACTACCAAGGCCAACTATGTTTTCCTACTTCTCAGTTTGATTCTTGTTTGATCTTGTGCAGCCCACTGCACTGCCTTAGACTTTACATTATAGGATGGTGTCACAAATAAATAGTTGTGAACAGTCGCAGCCGTCACACACACCTAAACCACGCCTGTAGCTGCCAGGAGCTCCTCACCGGATGCTGATTGGTTTTGTAAGCTGGTAGTTCAGACACAAACACATTAGGTTGGAGCCTCACAAGATGGATTTTCGTGACATGTGATTGTCGCATTATATATCTTGTGATCTCGTGATATAGCGAGAATCCAGCTGGTGTGCAAGGTTAGTAAAATGGAGCATGTTCAATCTCATAACGGTGGGCACCCTTTTGCTACGGTTTCCTGGTTGAACAACGGTGTATGTAAACTCGCGTAATAAAAAGGCAGAGCGCTTGCGCACACAACACGGTGAACAAATGGTACCAAGGACTGACTCGCTGTACCTTTTCCAGCTTTTCTTAATACATCTATGCTTTAGCTTCGATTTCCAACAGGGCTACCTCTGGCTTGGTTGTGCATTTGTGTTGACATGTCCTTATCCTCGCACTGGTGAATTTCTACTGGTTGGTCGGGGTTATCTGGGGTATCTCCCAAGGCCCTTCTAGTAAAGCTTACAACAGGCGACGCCCTATGACTATATTTGTCTGTGGCCCTACACAGGACAACACCAGAGACCACAGGGACAAGATGTGGAGGCAATAAATGGTTCTAAATTAGAGAGAAGAAAAAAGTATGAGTCAAAAACAATTACATTTGCAGCATGTACAATAACAGAAAAAGATAAAGCTCAATAAATTCCATCCCTCGTGCAATATGGGTTATGTGGGGCAAGACGGGGATTAAAGATATTTAACTGCTGGTTGAAGATGAGTGGGGGTGGTCAGCTGTGCCCCTGCACCTTAAACATGACAGTGGGTGTTGTGCATCTGGCCTCATGACTTCAATTGGTTCCACAGTGTCTTTAACATAGAAATAGCCTGAAATGGGTTGTGTTCGTGCATGCAGGAGGGTGTGTTTGCATGTTTCTGAGTATGCTCGCACGCCTCAGTATATTTCCCTCACAAGAGGGTTTTTCAGTCATGCTTCTTCATTTTTTAAGCCCTGTAAGGTATCACCACCTGACTGGTCCCGAGGCGCCGGGGCTCTTGCCTTCCTGTGATTACCTTAAAGGAGATGCATTGCATATGTAAATGTCCTGTTGTGGAGAGAGCTGGCTGCTGCTCAAGTGAGGAAAAAAGCCCCTCAGCATTGATCTGCCCTTCTGCATTTAGTCTGGGTTAAGTGTTCAGCTTCCATTTGGACCAAATTCATGCAGGGGTTTGTATAATTATGCCAGAGTCAATCTCCATTACTCCTTAGCACTATCGAGCAGCTGCTTACTTTAATAAAAACACATGTCAAATTCAGGGAGAAGAGCTGCTGCGTATATCTTTGTGTGTCTGTGTTTGCCTGCGTGTGTGCATATTCTTGTGTTTGCACATAATTTGAATCAATACACACAGGAAGGAGGCATTAAAGTGGCTAAGCAGTTGCAGGCGGCACCAGCAGCAAGCAGACCTCGTGCACCAAATATTCTGTCAACTCCACAATCCTTTCAATCAGTGCAACAAGCAGCTCTTTCAACATTTGTCTCTTTCTCCCCCAGGACACGATTCCTCTTTTCTGTCTGCTTACTGGAGACCATCAATCTGTAGCCTCTCCCTGTTGCCCTTCTTTCATCATTTCAGGTTTTTTTTCTTCCAATGAGAGCTTTCAAGCCTGACCTTTGTGCCCCTGAAAAGGACCGCTGCGGGTAACAAAGACCGCCAACCAATCAGAGATCGCTCTGAGTGGCCTTGGGTATGTGTGATCCTCATTCTTAATGACACAAGAAAGCCTGAAATGGATTTTGGGGAGCTGGTGATAACTCTTTACATACGCTCACATGGAAATATCCCTCTTAACTCTTATTTTGAAATCCATTTCATGGTTGCCGCATTTTGGCGCAAAACAAACCTAGGGGTTAATAACGGATGTGTACTCTGGGACATGTTTTCATGCTAATTGAATGTGTTTGTAGCTTGAAAGAAGCTAGCACAGACCACTGATTAGCTTACAACGCTAGTATTCGGGCACCGAATACTAGCGTTCGGGGCCCCCCTACTACAGCACGTGATGACGGCGGAATGTCCACAAGTAGGCTACCATCAATAGAACAGGATAGGACCATAGAGACACAGCATATAAGAGATGAGATGACTGACAAAATCAGGAGTATCCTACGCGCACCACAACAACAACAACAAAAAACACTGGTGAATGCGCACCATAACACATGAAAAAACACACAAGGGCAGTCCCTCCAGGATTTCGTGGCCTTTTTTTTTAGATTGTTGTGGCCCAAAATGCCTGATTTTGCGATAAAAGTTGCGATGTCTTTTGTATGTTTGTTGCAATGAAGTTGCAGAAGACAGTGAAAGTTGCAAAAAAAGTTTTTTGTATAGTTCTTTAAAAAAAAAAAAAAAAAGGAAACTTGTTTTGGGGAGAATAATAATCATTACTATTAATTAATTACTCTGGGCTGAGATTTCCTAGGAACCTTACCAAAAAGGCTCAGGATGCTGCAAATGTTGGTATAATATGAAAATGGCTGGTTGATTTAAGACAAAAAGTAATAATTTATTGAATGAATCAAATTTGAACATATGTGTCAGTGGCTTGTTGATCTTTACATTGTTAGTTTATTTCCTATCCTGACCTGGGACACACATTCATACGGTTTGATAAAGTACTTATTGGACTTTAACTTAGCATTGCACTTACAATAACGAGTGTAGCTCCTCAATTTAGGTCATCCTGTACGTCTCATCTCCGGTTTTTCCTGCATCCACCGTGTGTGATTTTGTGTGTGTGTGTGTGTGTGTGTGTCAGTCGCGGGGGGAACTCAGCAGCCCCGCCCACTGCAGAGATCAGACAGGATGTAAACAGCAGTAGCTTTCAGTGACTTTAGAGTGAAAAAACGTTACATCGTACATTGATGTTAAAATGTTTACAGGTTGGCAGGACGGTCTGAAATGTTCTGCACGGTCTTTCGTTGTACGTTTTGTTGGTAAATGTGAGATGTTCGAGTCACACACGTGAAGAGAACGGTCTCTGAAACAAGGAAATGAATTTGACCCGTTCTCACTCCCGCTTGGTCAGTGGCCAAATGCGATAGGGGGCCCCGGCTGTCAATCAATATTTTCCAGTCACGCGGGCCCCTGATTGGTCCGGGCCCGTAAGCACCGCTTACCCTGCTTACCGATAGTTACGCGTCTGGTCCAGTCTTTGTGCTAAGCTAAGCTGGCTGGCACCTGCTGGCTGTAGATTTATATTTACTGTACAGACATGAGAGTGGTGTCAATCTTCTCATTTAACTCTCGGCAAGAAAGCAAATAAACCGGGTCGGTATGAGGCAGCAGGGGAAGGACCCAAATACGGATAGTACAGACAGAATGGAACAGTTCAGGGATTTATTGTGACATTTAAGGTACATAAGCTGACAGACAGACAGGGAGGTACAGGTAAGGGTTCAGGGAAAGATTGCTGGAAAGCAAGGCACAAAGCAACATTGACAATCTGGCAGGGAACAAGTGGAAATGGGCTGGTTTTATCCTGCAGGGCTGATGAGGGAAAGTGGAAACAGGTGAGCAGATGGGTGAGAGAGTCAGGGCACTGGAACAGGTGAGAGGGCTGTGGGCATCTGGTGGATGGATGAAGAATGCAGGTCTGGGGAGGTGAGAAGTGGCTGAATACTGAGTATAATAAAAACAACTGAGACGGACAGTATTACTCATTTGCGATGATTAAAATAAGACTTTGACAAAATATTCTGTAAGAAACTGAAAAAAGAAGAAACATCAAAATCATCAATACGAGGCAGCACTGAGGCCAAAAGGGAGATAAATGTTAAGATATCAGTGTGGTTCAAACAAAGTGCTTGTTGAATCATCAAACAGAAATTGACAATCCAACATCCACACCCACTTTTTGCAGTGAGTGGCAATAAACACTCCGGCCTTCAAACAGGTAGTACAACAAGTTGTGGCCAGTACTAGTTTTCTTCAAGTAGACCTATAACCCAACCTTTAGTCAAGTCTACTACAGTAGTTGCTCCTCTGGAAGGAACTTGTTTTGATGGAACATGTGTACGTTCAAAAGTTGTTTTAGTCGTGCAACAGAAAACTCTGATTGGACAGATAGTCTAGCTAGCTGTCTGGATTTACCCTGCAGAGATCTGAGGAGCAGTTAACCATAATCTTCATAAATCCACCAGAGTTTAGAATGCCAACACAAAGAAAGCGGAAGTTACGGACATCCGGCGGAATTTCCGGCAGCATCTGAACAATCTCGTAAATGAAACGTCATCGACAAAGACTAGATGAAGATAAACAGAGACCCTGTCTTATAGGTAAAAATCTTTACACATTCTGGAGGTTTTGTTTGACATCAAAAGAATCAGGGAAAGTCATTGAACTTCAGATAAATCAAGAAAGTCAATTGACCAATCAAAAGCAGGGCTGAGTTCAGAAAAATAATCATTAAGACTATAATCTAAGACTGTACTGAAAAAACAAACAAAACACACAACTCATTTGTGGCAAAATCACGTTTTCAGGAGGTTACATTTAATGCAGATGCAGCAAAATCCTAACATTAACCTCAGACTCGTCCTTTGGGGTCAGGAGGAGCAATTACTATACTTCCTCTTTTATCCATTTTTATTTTTAACAACCTGCTCCTCTTTGTTTCATTAGGTTAGCTAGCAAAGACTAATTAGTGAGTTGCATAGCAACAAGAACAATGATGAACGTTCCTTCAGCCCTTTGAGCTCCTGCTCGCTCTGTTGCTAGTGAACCTCACAGGGGAAAAAAATCCCTCAGATCCAATCAAATCACAGCCATCATGGTGGTCATTACTCTGTCTCTCCATAACCCTGTGGCTCTATGAAATATGTGATGAATGCTGTCTGCATTCGTATATATCTACGCTGCTCCTGAATCTCTCTTCGTCCATTTTATTCCTGACATCCTCTGCAGCGCCAGAATTACTGGTGATTTAATTAGTCGGAGAACAAAGGGAGCTTGACCTTCTCTGCAGGTTCAGGATAGTTGTACATCATGCAGACAGTAAGCAGATGTTCAATATTTTCCACCAGCTACTGTTTTTCCTCAAATAAACTAACTAGCTTAATAATTCTAGACCAAACACACAGATCAGATACTTTGATGCAAACTCACATCTGAGTTATTTACCATGTTTACGCCAGGTAGGGCAAGTTTCTTGCTCACCTCAGTTTTTACAGGAGTCGGGGGATGTATATCCTTGCTATCTCGCTCGCGTTCACAAAGACAGTAATTACACAGAAGGCCATTCAATTAAAGGAGGCCGTGCACCTACATGGCTCATCACAAAAAAAAACAAAAAAACAATCATGGCTAATTAAATGATTCAAACTTGGACTCGAGGCCACAGTACCGAGACACAGAGGAGGGGAGACGCTCCGGGTGAGAGCCAACCTTCAGCTGAATACTCTGATCAGCACCCGAGAGCACAAAAAAAGAGCAATTCATACTTTTCAGACTTGTGCTCAGATAACTGTGTAACGTTAAACTGTAAGTTTGATACCACCAACATCATGGGTTTGTCAGTGTGACGGGTAAAAAAATGACTCATGAGTTTGTCTGATCTGCCACTTTGGTTAAGGTAAGGCAACTCGGTTCATCCTGCAATAACTTTTTTTAATGGCCACTTGGAGGAAGCAGGAACAAAAAACTGCGTAAACACAACACTGACGTATCACCTTTTAGGTGACATATTGTTTACGTTGGGGTTGGCGGATTTTTTACAACTCATTAGTAACAACCAAAAGGGTTTTGATGGAAATATAATGGTGCCTAGATTACGTTCATTCATACATTCACATTAACATAATGAGGAGATGTTGTTAATTAGCATACCTGGCAAGTCACCATAACTTTTTCTGTCTCCTATTTGTTTCTAGACAGGCAGTGTCCAGTGTTTTATTTTTTTTACAGATTTTTCACTGAGAACAGCTGCCTGGAGTGGATGGAAAGGAGTAAGACTGAAACAAAACAGAAAAAATGGGGGATAATTATCGTGAGTTCGTCCCTACTAGTGATCGCTTAAATGCAGTCATCTATTGTTAATTTGGTGTGAGATGGGACATGAAGCACAGTCTCTGGTGTTGTATACAACAACGTTGCGCTTCTTCAGCCTCATTAACACGTTAGGAAAAACTGAACATACCTTGTTTTATAATGGAGCCATCAAAGTTGCAAAATGGACTGACAAGGTGTGTTTTTCTTCCCGCTCGTATAGGTCTTTATCTAATCTAATGGTCATTGATTGTAGCCAAGGGGAATTCCAGGTTGGACATACAGCAGTTACACTATGGCTTCTTCTAAAAGCTTACATAGACAGAGAGAGCAGATTATCTCATTGAGCTCCACCTCCAAACTAAATGATACAAGCGTAAAGAAATGACATGAATGATAGGTCATTAGAACCTTTTATCTAATTTGTCGCTGCTTTGCCGTAGGATTACATTTCTCAGTTAATCAACAATGTGTGCATGAGACAAGGTTTCTATGTCTTCTGATCTCCTCTCTCTTTCCATCTGTGTGTACTTGTGTTCCATAAATGCTTGTTACTAACTTATCGCCGGGGGAGCTTATTCCGTTTTCTCGCCTTGCAGTTTTCCTAGGATTGGGGTGGCACCTAAATCATGGTTGCAGCTGCCGTGGCCTTGATCAACGCCCTGCTGTGCCCTACTACGCTCCGCACCACCCTGCAACGCCCTGCTATGCCATGAACTGCTACTACTATTATTTCTAGTCATAGTTCCACTATCTTTGTTACTACTGCCACTGTTCATCATTCCAACTGCTATAATTAGTCCATCCATCTTCGTCCGCTTATCCGGTATCGGGTTGCGGGGTTAGCAGCTCCAGCAGGGGACCCCAAACTTCCCTTTCCTGAGCCACATTAACCAGCTCTGACTGGGGGATCCCGAGGCGTTCCCAGGCCAGGTTGGAGATATAATCCCTCCACCTAGTCCTGGGTCTTCCCCGAGGCCTCCTCCCAGCTGGACGTGCCTGGAACACCTCCCTAGGGAGGCGCCCAGGGGGCATCCTTACCAGATGCCCGAACCACCTCAACTGGCTCCTTTCGACGCGAAGGAGCAGCGGCTCTACTCCGAGCTCCTCACGGATGACTGTGCTTCTCACCCTATCTCTAAGGGAGACGCCAGCCACCCTCCTGAGGAAACCCATTTTGGCCGCTTGTACCCTGGATCTTGTTCTTTCGGTCATGACCCAGCCTTCATGACCATAGGTGAAGGTAGGAACGAAAACTGACCGGTAGATTGAGAGCTTTGCCTTCTGGCTCAGCTCTCTTTTCGTCACAACGGTGCGATAAATTGAATGTTATACTGCACCCGCTGCGCCGATTCTCCGACCAATCTCCCGCTCCATTGTCCCCTCACTCGCGAACAAGACGCCAAGGTACTTGAACTCCTTCACTTGGGGTAAGGACTCATTCCCTACCTGGAGAAGGCACTCCATCGGTTTCCTGCTGAGAATCATGGCCTCAGATTTAGAGGTGCTGATCCTCATCCCAGCCACTTCACACTTGGCTGCGAACCGATCCAGTGAGTGCTGAAGGTCACAGGCCGATGAGGCCATCAGGACCACATCATCTGCAAAAAGCAGCGATTAGATTCCCAGCCCACCGAACTGCAACCCCTCCCCACCCCGACTACGCCTCATTATCCTGTTCATAAATACTACAAACAGGATTGGTGACAAAGCGCAGCCCTGGCGGAGGCCAACCCTCACCTGAAACGAGTCCGACTTACTGCCGAGAACCCGGACACAGCTCTCGCTTTGGTCGTACAGAGATTGGATGGCCCTGTGAAGGGACCCCCTCACCCCATACTCCCGCAGCACCTCCCACAGTATCTCCCGGGGGACCCGGTCATACGCCTTCTCCAGATCCACAAAGCACATGTAGACCGGTTGGGCATACTCCCAGGCTCCCTCCAGGATCCTTGCGAGAGTAAAGATCTGGTCCGTTGTTCCACGACCAGGACGGAATCCGCATTGTTCCTCTTCAACCCGAGGTTCGACTATTGGCCGAACCCTCCTTGCCAGCACCTTGGAGTAGACTTTACCGGGGAGGCTGAGAAGTGTGATACCCCTGTAATTGGCACACACCCTCTGGTCCCCCTTTTTTAACAGGGGAACCACCACCCTGGTCTGCCACTCCTTAGGCACCGTCCCAGACTTCCACGCAATGTTGAAGAGGCGTGTCAACCAAGACAACCCCTCCACACCCAGAGCTTTAAGCATTTCTGGATGGATCTCATCAATCCCCGGGGCTTTTCCACTGTGGAGTTGTTTAACTACCTCAGCGACTTCCACCAGGGAAATTGACGACAATCCCCCCTCATCCTCCAGCTCTGCCTCTACCATAGAGGGCGTATTAGCTGGATTTAGGAGTTCCTCAAAGTGCGCCTTCCACCGCCCTATAACCTCCTCAGTTGAGGTCAACAGCGTCCCATCCTTACTGTACACAGCTTGGATGGTTCCCTGCTTCCCCCTCCTGAGGTGGCGATAATTAGCTATAATTAGTATGAATCATATTTCTCTATATCTGTATATCTGTATCAGTGTCTGTATCCAAACGTGCAGCAACAGATGCCGCCCAAGAGCCCGGTCTGTCCGAGGTTTCTGCCTAAAAGGAAGTTTTTCCTCGCTACTGGTCTTGACCTACTCTATCTGTAAAGTGTCTTAAGATAACTCTTGTTATGGTTTGATACTATAAATAAAATTGAATTGAATAAGTCTGTTAATTATGTTGCATTTCATCTTTCAAGTCCTGGTTTGCAGCATTCACATTGTAAAGTAAGGAGCTACTCAAGAAAAGACTTCATATTCTCTGGTCAAACATATTGAAATTCACCGTGCGTGGTGGAGAAAGAAGAGCAGCTGGATAAACAACTGTGACACAGAGGTTATCATACTCAATTAAGCAGCAATCGCAGAGAAAGAAACATCTTTTGTCATGTGAAGGCAGAGGGGCCGAGGGCGAGACGGCGTCTCATGTCGAGTGACTGCTGTTAACTACCAGGGCAAACACAATTGACACTGCGTGCCAACTACAACAGCTGTAGTGCGTCGGAGTGAGCCTGAGTGTGTATATGTGTGTGTGTGTGTGTGTGTGTGTGTGTGTGTGTGTGTGTGCCAGGGGTTTGCATCATTGGGGTAAAGGAGAAACACTGGCGCCCACTGTTTCACAGGACAGGAGGAGGAATTCCACAGGATTAAAAGGAACAATCCTCTGCAGATACTCTTACACTGTTAGATCCAATCAATTTTTGATTTTGTTTGTGGCAAAGAAATGCTGCCGGGTGCCAGAAATGAGGTTGTGTTTATCTTGTTTGTGTGTGATTAAAATGCTGCTGTGTAACTCCAGATATAATTAGTGGAATTTTTTTGATAGCTCCAAGATTACCGGTTAAAAAGTTTGTTGGGTTTGTTAAAATGCCTGTGGAAGTCCTTGGAAGTTAGTCACCTCTGTTGTGTTTTTCTTGTATCTTAACATGACCCTGAAATTCAGAAATAATATTTTTTTTTTAAAGATTCCCACATTTCACAAATGCCTTTAGAACCCTCAAAGAATGTAGTTTAGTTTATTGAAAATGTAGCTGTTGCTTGAACTTACAGCACAGTGGTGGAAGAAGTACTTAAAGGTTTAGTGCTTAACTTTTTGATTTGATTAATGAATGTCCGTTACATTCAAGCCATTGCCAAATGAGTTGCTACAAAGCTAATGAAGACCATCAGCTCCACACAACTCTCTCTGTATCTCTCAGTATGACTATGTTCAGAAGATTGTGTTGTCCTGCAACTTTAGCGTGCAGAAACTTCAGTGAAGATAATTCCGTCTTCTGAAAAGTCCATCATGTTATTTTAATCCTCCGTGTCCTCTGTGGGGTGGTGTGCGATCATGGAAGGCCTGAATCATGTGGACTCGCCAACAGTTTTGTTGTCGTTACTTAGAATTCCTCATGGGGGTGACTATGCACTATAGCTTTAAATCATTCAGTACAAGTACCACAAGTAAAACTACTCCATTACAAATAACTTCCAGCATTAAAAAATCTTGAGTAAAAGTACAGAAGTTGACCAGACGCCAGAAAAAAATGCTCCCAGACGCTGTTTGTTCAAGCAGCAAAATACCAAAAAAACAATATTTACGTTTAGAGTGGCGGTGCCCTCTAGTTGCTGTAAAGATTTTGACTGAAGCAAAACAGGAAGTAATGTGATGAAATATAAGAGTGCCAAATTTCCTCATAAGGAAGTAGTTTGGGGTGGGGAATGGGTCAAACAAACACAGTACTTTTATATGGGTCTGAGTCCTGTTTTTTTAACTTAACAAACATCACGTCCAGCGTCATGTATGTAACCTTCAGGAAATTAAATAGTGTCTGATTTTAGTTTTTTAAGATTATTTTTTGGCCATTGTCATATGGGAGAGATGGGAAATGACATGCAGCAAAGGGCTGCAGGTTGGAGTTGAACCTGCAGCTGCTGCAACAAGGACTGAGCCTTTGTACATGGGGCACATGCTCTACTAGGTGAGCTATCCAGGCGCCCCATAACATCTGATTTTAAGCCAAACCACGATATTTTTCTAAACTTAACTAAGTAGTTGTGGTGCCTAAACATAACCAAACTGCGTTCATTTCAAAACGTTAAAGACGTGTTTAAAATCACGTCCTTTACCGTTCAAAACCCGTCAGACGTTCTCTGGTTTAGATATGAGGATGTATTTCCGCCACCGCTAGGGACGCAATTTTATGAAACGCTCCCATAAGTCATATTAGAGGGTAGGGAACAAATGACTTATATCGTCGTATGGTAAGAAGGACTTGTTGGTTCTATTTGCTGCTGCACACTGGCGATTAATCACATGACCTCAAAATTGTTCCTAAGGACAGTACATGAGTAAGTGATGAAAAATGTTTCATTTCTGGGAATTTATCAGTATTTCTTTTCTCTTTAATATTACCATAACATTATCCAAAAACAACCAAAACCAGAAACGATTTAGTTGTACTAGACCGCACAGAAAAGATTGAATGTACCTTTGGCTCCATGGTTTATTCAGGGTGAGCTGCTCAGCTTCATGTTACAAGCTGGGGAACACTTGTTTTCTTTTTTTACAGTTAAAAGTTTTTGCCAAACCTCTCCTGGCGTTCTCTGCCGACCCTCCCAGTGCTGTGGTTGGCATCCTGTGGTCTGGCTGCTCCCTGCCAGCCAACGCAGCAGTAATGCTACCCCATATGGCAGACAGCATCTCCTGCTGAGGGACTCCTTCACTCCTATTAATACACACAGTGTACTAAAGGGCTCAATTGAATTAATCAGCTTGAAGACATTAATCAGACATTAATGAAGTATTGACCTCTGCACCGCACTGCTGTTCACCGTGTCGGCCTGCCTGTTTACGTCTAGAGTTGTATCGACCTGCTGCTCCGTTTCCTGGAGGTTTTTTTTGTTGATTGTAGAGAATCTCCTGATTTTCACTAAACTGACATGAAAGCTGAAGCTGCTGCAGAGTTTTCTGTACAATAGGCCAACAGCAACGGCTGTCAGGAAGCAAAACAAAAGGCAGAAGAAGAAAAAACATTTTCAATGCAAATATATGGATTCATTGTGAAACATGGTGTATCTGTTGAGCACGAAAGTTCATTCCTGACCCTGGGTATAGTGGTTTGACAAAACATTATGGCTCAAGGTCCACTTACTAGTTTTTTCCTGAGCTTTTGTTTCCTCACATGAGATGCAGTTGAAAGCTCTAGAAAAAGTTAAGTGGACCTTGAGTTAACATAATTTCTTTTTTTCAAATGTGGCGCAGCCTCCCTCAGTTACCTTTATTAACCTTTATTTATCCAGGTAAGTCGATTGAGAACAAATTCTCATTTGCAACGACAACCTGATCACATTCACACAGTTCCACATTCATACCTGGAAGCTGCCCAGTACAACCACAGTCTGATCTGCTGGCCACTGAGCAGCTCCACTGGAGCGGTTGGCAGTTAAGGGCCTTGCTCAAGGGCACCTCAGTGGTGGGAATGAAGGAGGGACAAGGGCTGCTCTTTCACTTTGCCCACTTAGATTTGATTGATTTTGTCAGTCTGGGGATTGAACCGACGACCTCCCGGTCACAAGCTTGCTTTTTTTGTTATTTTGTGATTTTGTATACCCAGGATTCATGTACGCCGTCAGGTACCCAAAATGTTTCGCTTTGAGATACTTTGAGACATTTTACAATGGGTTTCAAAAGGTTTTTAAGCCCAAGTAGTGTGACAATTGTTTTCATTCTTAGGGGAACTTTAACTCTTCAATTAACAAAGAAAATGAAACCACCACAATTGCAGATACAAGGTTTTTTCATGTCACTGTCCCTACTTTAACTTTAAGTACTACATTCTCAATTCTCAAAGTACTCAATTTTTGCAGCTCTAACCACCACTTAGAACATAGAAGATCAGTGGTGAGGAACATCTGGCCAGTTAGGTGGAGAACAGAGAGAGGGAAGTGCAGCAAGTCTGAGGAGAACCCCGGGCAAATGGGGTACAAGGAGCGAATGATTTTATTTCCTTTTTATTTATTTTATTCATAAGGACAACACACATTAATTAACATTCTGTAAATGGGCCAGTGTTAGCCAGTCGGCTAATTTTGAACTGTAGTCCAATAGTCAGTAATACATCAACAGTTTCCACATTCAGTACATGTAGCCATGCAAGCAAGCAACAAAACACAGATGAGGTAACACTGATTACAGCCATTTTCTTGATACATGCAACCATGCAGAGCAGCAATAAGCAATGAGACAAAACAAATACAACAATCATAATGGAGATCTTGATAGAATTACGGGTTAATGCAAGAGAATATTTCATATATACCCCGGCCATGCAGAGTTGACTATATCTGAATGAAGAGAGTCCTAACACTAGGACAGACGCTGCTTAATCAATGGGGACAACCAGGAAATTTCCTCTTTCAGTAATCAAGTTGTTTGACGTCAGTTGGTCATTTCATAATCAGTCAAAAAATCTAATTGCTCAAATTGGATGGGCGAAAATCAAGATGAAACCAAAATTCAAGATGATAAATTTTAAGTTGAACATCAGTTAATGACGTCAGTCATATGATCCAAGAAAGAACAGTTCAGATGAGCAACCCCAGATGCTCACATTTTCTGAATTTGTAAACTCACACAGATGGTAAATTTGTGTCGATGCAAAGTAAGTAAGTAAAATATTTGAATGCTGTCACAAAGGTGAGTGCAATGCTGCAGGGAAAGGACCCAAATGCAGATCATCCAGGTAGACAGGAAGTCAGGGTTTCTCTGTTTTCCTTTTGACGACAATCAAAAATACAAAGGCTTACACGCATGGGTAGCAAGTCCGAACAGAATTAACTGAGGGCCCAGAAACAGGAATGGAGCATGGGAAAGGGTGCAGGCAGGGAGGTACGACGAGTTCCAGGGTATCAGATGCTTTACACGTGGCCGGCTATTTTCATAAACGGACATTTCAAGCTCTCCGTTTTCAAAAATAATATTGTGCACAGCTGTCAGTTTTCAGAAAAGTGTTTGTTTAGACGTACCCGTGTATATATGCCGTCAATGCTGTCAAGAGCATGCCAAACCTGTAGGTGGCAGTGTAACGAGAAGCTCAAGCCCACGTTAGCCAATCAGAATCCCGAAAATAGCAACAACAGCAACGAATCACTTCCTCTCTCTACTCTTCCTCACTTCCTCGGCTGCCCAAACCTCCGTTTGTCTCAGTTTACAATGAAAAGTGCGAACAAGTTTTCCAAAATCTCTACTCTGGCTGGAGTTTTTAGAAAGACTCGTTTTCAGAGGCAAATTCTCCGTTTGCGTGTAAACGAAGGGCACAAACGAAGGGAAATGTCTCCGTTTTTCAAAATAACTATGTACGTGTGAACGGGGTAAGAGGCTCCAAAGCAACAAAGACAATCTGGCAACTGACTGAGGAAAAGGGACTGACAACACTACGACCAATCACAACAATACACAGGGTGATGCATCCAGAGCCCCATATGCTTAGCTACCAGCAGAGCTAACAAGTAGATTAAACTGTCGTCATCTGTTTAGCTCGCCTCTGACCCGCCTATATCGGATACACCGATGTGATTGGTGCAGCTCGGCTACAAGGGCATAGTTAATGAGCATCATTACTCAACGCCAGAGTGACTCAATGAGCAAATTCAAATTGTGCTCACGCAAGAACTCTGGATTTCTAGGGTTACTGTGAGCAACTGCAACTAAATAATTTCCTTGAGGGGATCAATAAAGTATTCTGATGCCTACTTTTTAAGAACTAAATTCTTATGTAAACTACATCTGTCGAATCTAGACCAATAAAAGGTTTTAAAAACCTGCATGTCTCCATCTAATTATCTGTCCCGGCAATGTCAAAATGAATGAACATATAAAAGGTGGCCAGTGTTTTATAATTTGCTAATGTGGAGAGGCAAAGCTACACTGACGCATTTGATTGTCTAGGATGTTGATTGTCCGTTGAGCAATGTTCTTGATTAGTGAATAATGAAACAATGGTGCCCAACAACTTTAATTACGGTACTTTTCTAAACTCCATCAAACTCATCAATGATGTGCTTACAAAACGGCAGCAAGGAGAAGGAGCGAGAGAGCGAGAGAGAGCGAGAGAGAGAGAGAGAGAGAGGAGAGTGGAAATCAGGAAGGAGGTAAATTATATACCATTATACAAATGTAGCTTTTGTTTCTGTGGAGATGTAAAGAAACTGAAGGTACTAATCATCTCCCGTCATTCATCCGATCCACTTGTAAGATAATCACATATTGTTACGGGGTTACCACCGGGGTCAGTTCTCTTTCTGTTCAATCAGCTCTCCGAGATTCATTTAAAGCTCCGAAACTAAAGAGAAATGACAGCATCAACCCACTCTGCAGGGAAAATAATTAACTTGAAAAAATAATTAGGAAAGCTCTACAATTAGCCAATGGACTTTCAATTTAATTTGATCAGGTTTTACATTCCGAACGGACTAAATTAAAACTGAACCAATGGCTGCCTGATTTGCATATTGCTGTGTACTCTCAGCTGTGCCTCCTAGATGGTTTCTATTGTTTGAGTGTTTAACTTCTGTTTGCCTTTTATTTTTTATTTTTATCAATACTTATTTATTGTTCCCTCCCATTTTTGTTTATTCAATCTTGGATTGTACAGCCTTGTTTCCCTGGTTTTGAAAGGTGCTTTATAAATACTTACCATATTCACATTTCTGTCAGAAAATAGTAAATTCCAATGTGTCCATTTAGATTTTTATACAAGCTCTCAGGAGCTTATTTATCTCCATTTCCAAATAAAACCCCAAATAATGTAACTGTAACAATAAAATATTTAGTCTAAAAAGATGTTAAGTAAGGCCACATGGGAAAGATGAGTGCATGGAAAGCATGACTCCGATTTAGAGAATTATATCAAACTAACTCCACTCGTGCCAAATGAGCTCCAGATTACAATAATACCAGTGGCGGGCAATTAAGTCCATATAAACACTGCATGCAGAGTGCTGGCACCAGAGTAAGCCACACACAGGTTGGTGCTCAGACTCTGTCTTGCCCCGTATGTATCAGCAGCAGACTGACAGAATGCTAACCTGACAAACACCCAATACCACCTGCAGCTGCCTGTGCAAGGATAATTAATACAGCCAGCAATTTGGCAGAGCGATAAACGTCCTGACGCTGAGACATGAAAGGGTGACTGGTGGAGAGACTATCACTAACAGAAAAGGCAGAAGAGAGAGAGAGAGAATGTGTGGCATAGAAGTCATCCTGCATGAACTTACGCTAAGCTTCTAAAGAAGTCTTAGAGTATATTAGGGCCTACAGTATATTGAAAGGACTGCAGAGGTACATGTGCAGCATTCAAGTGCCCGTATGCATTTACACCCACACTAAGAGGTTGAACGAACACAGCAGAGCCAGAGCAGCCGTGTCTCCTCCTGCTCATCTGTGGCCTATGTTAATATGATTAGACTGGATTATGGTAATGTGCAGGGGGATCTGGTGGGTGTGGGGCGATGCTTTGCTGCTCTCGTTTCGGGGAATAGTTAATTGGTTGGGTTGCTTTGATGTTGTGGTGATGAGAGAAGGGGGTTGGTGGGAAAGGCTGGCAAAGGCGGCCCGCAACTCAAGCCCATTTTATTTTTGGCCTAAGAAGGATCTGTGCTGGCCAGTGTTGAAAAGGAATGAAACCTGATGAAACCAATGAGAAATGATGCAGATCTGGGGGCGCAACATTGTGAATATTCAGATAAAAAGTGTATGAGGAGAAACACAAGCCATGTCTTTATTCTCTCATACTGAGTGAAGCATGTTGAGTGATCTGTTGATCTGAGTTTTGTCACTAGCTGATGCATCTTAAGTTTTTCAATAGTTGATAGAAATAAACAGCAGCCTTTAAAAACTAAGCTGCCATTTTAGCCGCAGTTCTGACATTGTCATTTCAAATAAACCTCACAGCTGGAGTGGACCAACAGTTTGCAAAACAGTTTTACATTTCAGTGTTAACGGTTTTTATCTACACAGTTACAGCGGGGAGAAAAACTGCTGCTGCTGTACTGCCTTTATATTCATCTGTGGGTCAACACTTGTAAGCGTGTTGCTCTTCTGGCCTCCGCACAATGAGGACCAGCAGGTGTTCTGCCCGTTGAGGCAAAACACCTACTGTGATACTGGGCTGTGCAAATGAGTATACATTTATATATTTTAGACATAAATAACAAAAAGCTCTCATAAGTAGGCCAAGCCTGCTCGCAGCTGTGTCCACTGCATGCACAACATCAATATTTACGAAACGGGCGCTAATTCACATTTCGCTAATGTCAAAAGAGCAAAATGTAAATGTACTGTTAACTTGAAGTCAAACTGATAATTTATGATTATTCTATTAGCAGTTGCCAGACAACATAAACATCAAAACAAGCAAATGAGAACTGCCGGAATGCATGTTTGGCTGTTAGCGATCAGTTGGCTTCCGTTACATTTTAACTAAATATAAATATATCAGCCATGTTTATGATGAATCTCATCATGACAATCGCACAGCAGCAACGTTTCTCCAGAGACGTTGACTCAAACCACTTGGAATTGAGTCACGGACGTGATGATTATATCGAAAAATACTTGTTACTTGATATTGACTTTAACACCAATGAATAGTGACATCCCTTGGACTTGAACCTTTTGACCTGAGCCCACACATGAAGAAATGTTATTAAAACAGTGAGCCAACTCTTCCCTTTCCCCTACAGCGGATATACTTAGATTCAAATCTGACAGCAGCCAAGCACTTTGTGTGAACGGAAGGGGAAGGTACGTTTGGCAGCGCAGACCAGCAGACAAATGGACTGTATTTATATAGCGCTTTTCTAGTCTTAATGACTACTCAAAGCGCTGTAACATAGTACAGGAACCATTCACACACATTCATACACTGTGGCCGAGGCTGCCATACAAGGTTCCACCTCAACATTCAGAGACCGCTGGCGCAGCATCGAGAGCAATTCAGTGTCTTGCCCAAGGACACTTCGACTGCAGGGCCAGTGATCAAACCACCAACCTTCCGATTGGTAGGTGACCGCTCTACCACCTGAGCCACAGTCGCCCCGACAACAGGTGATACCGGTATCACATTCAGATGTAAAAATTCCACAGTGGTCAGCAAAAAAAAAAAAAAACAGAAAGTAAGATGAAAAAACAAGCAGGCCAGAAATGACAAATGATTTTAATTTGGTGTGAATGACATCTGGAAAAAAAAAAAAACATTATTTCTGTAGATTTACTCAGTTTAAATTATTACTTGAGACTTGCAAAAATGGCTTTGTCCCACCTCGGGCAAACTGCTCACCTGTTGTGCTATGGTGGCCTTGAGGGTGCAAAACACAGCTATTCTAAAAACCAATCAACAAAAACACAACTAAGTTTGTTGCGATATGACAGCATTTAAAGAAGCAAAACACCAGCACTCAAAGATAGTCTTCTCATTTACAGTTTTGTGGGCCAACATCTAAAACAATTGTGGTTTAGCCCACAATAAATAAGACCATTCATTTGTGAGTGCCGGTTTTTGCTTCTGTGAGCCTTGCCACTACCGTGCAACCAGATACATTATTCAAAACGTGGAGCTCTGTGTGCTGCTACTTAATACGACAACATCTTCAAATGCATCGTCTTTTAAGATTTTCAAAACGCTCCTTTTTCCGTGATTACAAACGGAGTTCGTATGATCTTGGTCTGAAGTACCGAGGACGCGAGACTTGACTCTGACATGACCTTTGAGACTCAAAGTTGGATTGAAACATTCAGGACTAACCCTGGAATTGGAATACTGGTCACATATTAAAGATTAAAAACCAAGACAGAGCTTGATAAGTAAAAATTTTGCAATTTTATTTGCATATAAAGGCAGCTAAATATATCACAATGAACTGAAAGAGAGAACTAACATTTCCATGAAGAGGGATACAATCAGAGAAAGAGCGAGAGAGGAAACGGAGCACGCAAAGAGCATTTACAGCGGCAAAGTTGAGACAACTATTGGCAACATTTTTTTTTTGTGCTAGCAAGATTGCATTTACACACAGTGCAACATTAGAAGAAAAAAAGAAAAGAAATAATAAACACAAATACTATCAAATTTACACTTTAAAAGGACAACTTTACCAGGTTTAGGCAGGCGTGTTGTTGGGAACAACCAGCACCTGTTGGATTGTGACTCTGACAAATTTTCCTCTCTCATCCAAAATGAATGCCTACCCTACCGGGAGAGTCGGTACAAAAACATTAAAGAAATGTCTGAAGAGCGTCTGATGGGAGCATTAAAGAAACATGTCAATTATACAGGTGCATACAAAAAAAATGCACCAGATTCATTTTTTCCGTCAAACACAACTTTTAGTACAGATGTTTTACAACATGAATATATAATATATATATATTTTATACATACATTTTCCAAATTAGATCAGAAATTCATAATGGGATGTTACAAAGTAAATTTTTCGGGCTGTAATGTGATAGCATTCTGTCCTTGCGTTAGTCAGGTGTTGTTTTGCGGGGTAATAAATAAGGACTTTTCTCTGAGCTTGCAGAGAGTGGGGCTCTAGCTGAGAACATTAAAGCTAGTTTAAGGCAGCGTCCCTGTCAGCCAATAAAAAAAGAGAAACTGACGAGAATACAAAACCCAAAAAAAAAAAAATATCAGATGATACAACATAAAACAATGGCATCCATTGTCCTGCCAATGCAAACCAAACAAAGAAATTGTACAAATTCACAAAGCATCATTTATCTTACAGATCTGACCAATATTTATCAAGAGCAAGATTGTTTAATCACAAAATCCCCCTGAAAAAGGAGAATACCGGTGTCGCTCATAGCTCAGTTTTACATCCCCCCAAATTCATTTCACATTGCATACTTTTAAACATTTTTATTATTATTTTTTTTTTTAAATAAAAACTTTCCAAATCATTGAACACATGCCGATATGATGGTACTGGCTGAAGAGGACAAGAGTGTGAATATTCCTCGTATTTTGTTTCTTTGTGGTCATTTAATTGCATTGTTTTGTGATCAAACAGAAGAAGATATTTAACAGCTTATGTCAGGAGCACAAAATAATACTAAGTATTTTCCTATTACCCTGAAAAAATACTGATTTGTGATCTTATGAAAATGAGCTTGTTAAGTTGAAAATAACTTATGATCCACAAAAACGACGATGAAAATGACGTTTCCTGTTCCTCCTGTGGCTGTCAGGCGATTAACAGGAAGCAGAACGGTACATTGAGTTGGTATAAAAATGCTCAACTCTGCAACGTTTCTTCATGGATAATCTCCCTTTGTGGAAGTTGTTTTTCAGACTGAAACGAGATTGAAAAACATTCTTGCTCTTCTGGAAAGAACCGAAGAAACAAGCCCCGATATCTGCAACTACGCCAACTGCGTGTAGAAAAACTACATTCTAAGAGGGAAACCAGCATTGTTGGCACAATTAGAAAAACAATAAAAACACCGGTATTCTCCTTTAACCCTCCCAGACAAACTTCCCCCACCCCGCCCCCCCTAGTCTCCAAACCGTCTCAATCTCAACAACAGCTTGGAGAAGATCAAAAGTTTGCAAAGAAACACTTAAGAGTTTTTTTTGTTTTTTTTTAACTTGACATATTTATATGAGAAGTAGTTTATCGCGCCTGCCACCCTCCCCACCCCCGTCCTCTGGTCTCAGGAGCTGGAGGGGTTGGGCAGGTCGAACACGATGGGGGGGTTGGTGGGCTGGAAGCTGACAGTGCAGGTCGACGCGTTGATGAACGTCGTGAAGCCGTCGGTCATGATCCCGTAGCCTGAGGACGGGGAACATGTGTCAGCAGCAGGTAACCTTCAATCACCTCAGATACTGTACAGTCAGGGAGCGGGGGGTGGTGGTGGGGGGCGGGATTGGGGATAAATTGTTCCACGAAATCTCTAATTGGTGCACTCAATATACCTATTTCTTTCACTCAGTTTAGCAATTTGTACTCTTGACTTCACTTGAAGTATTTCCATGAATTTATATCATGAATGTATCTCCTTTATTCTACTTTCACGTCTCTGCATTAATTGCTATGAATAGCTTGAGGTTAATCATTTTGGTTTTGGGCTATTCAACACAATGTTGTGTTTTCTTTGACATCCCTTTAAAGAGTTTTACACGATAGGAGATTATTTCAATGTAATGACTTCAATTAAATTGATGAGTTCACAATCTGAAGCTTCTTTCTTTTTATAGCTGAAAATATTTTCATGCTCAGAAATTAAGTCATTTGATTGTATTCAGATTACTATAATAAAGGGAAAGCAATATTTTGATTGACCACGTGAAATAGTTAGGACTGCTGAATTTTAGGTTAAGTTACAATTTTGTCAAAGGGATAATTTCACAAACAAAAGGTTTCACTCTCCAAACATAGTCTGTATGTTGTTCCTTTGTTGGTAACAGATCATTTTTCTACACGTGTACTCCCAGATGCGATCCCTCTATCGTACAACCTAGAAATAGGATTTTCCTGTAAGGTTACCAGAATAAAGGAGGATAATACAGTCGATCATAACAAAGCTGGACAACACTGTATTCCTCTGTATGTCAGTATGAAGCTAAGACCCTCCTGACCCTGGATTTTTTTTATCCGCCGTACCTTCGTGTATGCCTCCGAAGGCATGAAGTTTGGGTCGAACCCTCTTCTGGACCGTGTTGAGCAGCTCCACACAGCCGACCCGCTGCAGCTCCTTAGGGACCCAGTCTCGGAAACCTACAGACAGACAGACATGTTACAAGTTTTAAAATCTCAGTTCCTTGGTCTTGTTTATCATTTTCATCAAGTGCTTCATTACGCTGCCTTTATTACTGACCAATCATCAGCAATGGATGTACACAACTGTAACACGTAGGACTGTGCAGTCAATCAAAATTTCGGCTTCTAATGATCACAAAAACAGAATAATCCAGAAAAACGATTATTTTGCACATTACGTTTTGCAAGTACGCTCTTATTTTGTCTTGTGTTCTGAATGAAGGAAAAAAAAGTTCAAATGGGAAAAGTATTAAGTTCAGTTCAAGGTGTTTTGACTGTTGATTTGTTTACTTACTGCTTCAGTTTACTTTGTAAGTTCAACAATTGCAGTAATCATGTTATATAACTGTGATTTCAATATTGACCAAAATAATCGTAATGATTTTTTCCATAATCGAGCAGCCCTAGTGACCCGTGACCTTTACTAGATTATTTAAATTGTAGCGGCAGCAGAGAAACCTCACTAAGCATCAATGAAGTCAAACAGTGACAAGCAGGGGTGTCACAATTCTCTGAATCCACAATTCAAGTTGGTTTTCCCGGCTCTGATTCCTGTCGTATGATTTTTTTACCGAAAGCAGAGGTAGTGCCGAAGTAGTTTGTGATTCTTTTTGTTAAAATTGTACAAATAAGAAACAGATAATATCTCATATCTCGCTGTGCACAAGTTGAAAGTCTGCAGTTTCCTGCTGCAGGAAATGTTTCATCATATTGGACTTCCAGCCCTTCATGAAACTACTTTTGTACAATGATTACATTTTGCTGCGTCACTACTGACTTACGTAAAGCTTATCTAAACTCTTGACAGAGAACGGCGAACATATTCAAAGTTCATTTTCTTTATATTGGCAGACTTTTGTAGTTCAGAACCACATCGTGATACTCAACTCTGTAAATAAGTGAAAACCTCACAACTGTTCATTTACTGCCTTTTCATCTCTCCAGTCTTCTTTTTTCTTCCACAGTCGTGCAACCCTGATTTGTTTTGCATTTCATGTTTTCCAGTTCTGGAGAGCCACCTTACATCTTCAACCGCCCCCTCCTCTCCCCAGCTCTGCTCTCCTCTCCCATGGTCTCCCTCCAATCGTTTGCAGCGTCTGTCACACTGGTGCAAAATCGAGTTTTCATGCAATCAAACGGCTACAGCGGCTGCCGCAGCAACAGCAACAACCCTCCGTAGGCGAGGGGGAAGGAAATCACTCAATAAAGCCAGATGAAAAACAACTGGAGCCCAAACAACTAGAAGAAAACTGAATCAGTCTGTAGTGAAAACCAAACAATATGTATTTTATTTTTCATAAAGTCACACACAAATATTGAATCAGACCGTGTAATCAGACCGTATTCGGGGTGTCCACTCCAGATACTGCTGGATTTAGATAAAACCAGTGTCGACTGTAGTCAGGGTTTCTACAGGTTTCACCAAGTCAAATTTAAGACTTTGTAAGACAATTATGAATGAAATTTAAGACCTATATCACGACATCAAAAACAAAGTCAGATGTCAGAGTCAGGAACCATTGTCTGAAAAAATTCAAATTCCAAAATCTAAGACGATATCTAGTCTCATATCACGATATCGATATATTGCCAAACCCTAACACACACACACACACACACACACACACACACACACACACACACACACCGCCTGCTGCGATGCCTCCAGTGACTTCATACCGATTTTAAATAATGAGGCACAACCTCATTAGATATGGTGATGAGGGGGCTGTAATTGGGTAATTGGACTCACCGAGCGGAGGTCCGTGGGTCATCAGGATGTCGATGCCTTCAGGGACGAGGTTCCATTTATCCAGCAGAGACTGACCCCGAGGCAGGTTGAACCCCCAGCCGTTAAACCACGGAGTCCTGCATAGACGGAGGGAGAGAGATCACATTATTATTGCTCAGAAGACTTAACTCTACCATGATTATATACATAAAGTTAAATTGATATCTGGAAGTAAAATATATTATATGAATTTATGCACCTTTTCCTCAGCATGCCACTTCTTAAAAGCTGCAGCAGCAAGAAACTCTTGTTTTAATGCTCATTATCTTGCTTCTGTCCCTATTTGCTCTCTTTTCACTTCATAAACAGTTTCAGCTTCATCCAGAATCTGTTTTTAAGACACAGATGCGAACTAACAAGTTATTTTTGGCTAGGTTGTTTGAGTGTCCATGACCTAAACTGAGTGAAAATGTATTAAAATGGATTATATGTATACATTTGTAGTAACACCACGTATCACAAAGACAAAAGGGCTGCAAGTTTTCAGAAAGAGTTCATACAATGTTAACAATTCAAAATTAACACTTGCTGCTGCTTTACTGTAAAAGGAGTCAAGGGAATGGAACTAGTTAGGGCTTTTATTGTGAAGCAGCTGACCCTAACCCCCATGGGGAATTCTAAGTAATGACAACATAACTGTCGGTGCGCCCACATGATACAAGCTTCCGTGATCGCGCACCCCCCCCCCACACAATTGCTAGTAGCCAAGGAGGACACGGAGGATTAAAAAAACATTGACTCTTCAGAAGAGGTCATTATCTTCACTTGAGTTTCTGCGCGGGAAAGTCGCCGGACGACACAATCTTCTGAACATAGTCATACTGAGAGATACAGAGAGAGTTGTGTGGAGCTGATAGTCTTAATTAGCTTTGTAGCAACTCATTTGGCAATGGCTTGAATGTAACGGACGTTCATTAATATCAGAAAACTACACACTAAAGCTTTAAGTTGACTTGTGTAGAAGAAGTGTTTAATACATAATTAAGATAGATCAGAGTACAAAAAGCTACTTGATGTGCTAAAATGATAATCACAAATATTTTGTTCTTTTGCAATTGGAACATTTTAAATTGAGCTACATTTAATAGCACAAATCTTGAAATCAAAACAAGTTGTTTTTGTGTAGTGGAATGGCTTTGAATGACGACTAAAAACGCTTGTCTTTTACTGTGAACATTTACTGTTCAATATGTTGCAGTTTTACAAGAAAGAGAACAACTTAAGCTTGACGGACATGTTTTGCATCTAGCGTCTCACGTTCATTTCAGTACAAGCTAGCAAGAGTACACAACAGACAACTTCCGTGTAGGCTACTTCAAAATAAAAAGGGACTTCCTGTGATGGTTCGCAGTAAAACTAAATTAATGTTAAACAAATAAGGTTGTGTACCTTTTCACATATCAGCTGTACATCAAGTACTGTAAATAATGTAAATAGTGAGTTTTAATCACACTACAATTTACCATTTCCTTGAGACTGTTTTAAACTGAACAACATGAATTTCTTATTCAAGTGCTTTAAACAAACATTTCACAACATGGAACCTGAAATAATGATGAAGCCACAACAGGATGCATGAAAAAAGGACATGCAGTAGTAGTACATCACTGTACACCACAGCATGTAATAAAAAATGCATGAGATGGTTAAACTTGAAACAAACATCTGCAATCGGTCAGCATGTTTACCCGTGAATAAAGAGCGTTTGATGCACCAGTGTAGGAGCTTTAAATTCAAAGAGTCACAAGCAAGTTTCATTGATTTTAGAAGTCAAAACCATACGACTGACTGCGCAAGCCTTTTAGAAAAGGAAAAAAAAACAGGGAATTTCTAAACAGCAGGGAGCCCCATCATGTGTCAACCCCCATCCCCTCTGCTACACGGCTACAGATTGATTGACAGCAGCCGGGCCACCTCCGGCAGCCTGGATGGGAGTCTGCAGCTCCGGGGTGACAGGCAGCATCTCAGCCTTCCCCGGCAGACACAAAGAAAGCCTCGATCTGGCTGAGTGGGAATGAGGGATGGATGGATGGATGGATGGATGCAGGGGGGTGAAAACAGATGAAGAAATAAAGCGAACCATGCAATGGTGAGATATAGGAGCGGGGGCGGGGGAACCGAGGGGAGAAAAAGAAATCGAGTAGAGGCCGGTTGATAAATTGAGCCTTCATTTATCACAATAGTTGTAATGGGAGAAGAAGGCTGACAACAGAGGAAAGGAAGATAGATTATCACCACATAATACCTTGGTATATAAGCTGACCTACTGCAACAAGCCCAGGAAAGAAATCTTTTCATTTTAATTTTGCAGCACAGAGCAGCAGAAGAGTCGCTGATGAAAAGACAATTTTGACTCTTGTTATTTCCCAGGTTACTTTGGGACATATCGCTGAGTTGGGAGCAGCTTCCAGTCACTTAGCGATGGTGCTGTGTATGGTATTTGACTGAGGGGAAATCAGTGCACAAACATCAATAGGCTTTGTTATAGTGAGGGATGGACACTCAGACGCTAATCAATACTTACTGTTCCACAGGAGGGCCGAGTGGGGCTAACCAGAGCCTGAGCAGACTCCAGATGTGTAAAACATGAGCTCTCAATCCCTCCTGGTTCATTTTAAAAACACAACCAAGCTCCTAAAGTATCTTTGCTCAAAATAAGACACCAAAAGAATCCTATTAATTCAGCATGGCGAGAGAAAGGAGCATTATAATGCAGTCTAAGCACCGGCTCAGCCAGTTTGGGTCTGGTGCTTGAGCAGTATCGAGTGTTTGTGCACTCCGAGAAAGAGGAGGCGACGGCAGACCTGAAGCTCGCTCTTTGGTTTGCTCGCTCAGTCGTTGCCTCGTTCTCTCGCTTGGTGGAGAGCTGAGAAATGAGGTTAAAAATGAAATGTGAGGAGCGCACAGGGGAGTGAAGGCCACAGACTGAACTGATTAATTAGAACTAATCACACAAATCGGAGCTAATGGAAGTCTAATGGATTACTGGGAAGACGCGCCACTTCATGGATGGAAATAGTGCTGCGGCGGCTGCTGTTTGGAGAAACTTAGAAAGCAGTGAATCGGAGCCAGAGCTGGCCTGGTCGGCTGGCTGCACACAGAAAGCACGAGCAGGGTATTTGTCTAGCTCTGGTTTTGACTAATAGCAACAAGGCCAAACTTTGAAAAATGGCCCAACGCATTCATTTCCACCCCATTCACAAAAATAAATCGTGGTTTCAGGCAGCACAAACAAATAAATGGCTGGAACCTTGATTTTGCTCCGTGTTTCACATGTTTCTCTCGCATAAACACATTCATCTGGGAGATGAAACATAACCCCTGACATGAGCCGTGGATCCGGAGCCAACCAAAAGGTCCTGACTGAATGCAGAGCGAGGCGCTGCAGCTCGACGCCACAATGGCCCCATTGTCGGCTGTCTGCCTATGAAATATACCTTCCATGCAAGTGCATTTGTTAACCTCCGCCAAGATTAATGACATCCCAGTCACATAAAGGAGAGATTGTTTCCTGTGTGGCTGTGACACAGGTTTTATTATACTGTACTACTGTGTGTGTATGTGTGTATTGGGCAGAGAGTGCATGTCCACCAGCATCTGAGTAGGATGTGAGTGTTGAACAGAATGTACTCTGCCAGTGTCTCAGTCTGTTCTCAGAGTATGTATATGTAGACCAGCATGTGTGTGTGTGTGTGTGTGTGTGTGTTGTGATCAGACTACATTCGGAGCCCAGTCTTGCCTTGACAATCGCCATCTGGAGTGCGTCGCCGTGGCAACAAAGGAGAAGCGTCTGGAGGCAGAGGCACAGTGGGACGTAAAACAACATCACAGAAATAGAAGCAGAAGTAAGAGAAAAAGAAAAAAAAAGGATGAAGGAGGTGACGACCAGGGAGAAGAAAGACAGATAAAAAAGAGAGGAGGAGGAGTAAAACAAGGGAAGGCGTGGAAAGATGGCGTCATGTGTGGTACGATCAGAATCAGAAAACGGCTAATTGCAATAGTGCAAAAGTATAAAAACATAATATAAAATAAAAATGAGAAAATGTGAAAAAACTGTGCGTTAAAGTAAAGCATAACTATTGTGTGCCGACGCCATAAGAGGACACGTTTAAGTTCAAAAAGAAGATCATCAAACCTCCAAGAAACCTAACTGTAAGAAACTATATAAAAAAAAAAACTCTTTCACTTAAACAACAGTGACACACAAAACAAAACGCTGCATCAACAGGGCGAAAAGCAGGTAACCAGGTAACAGGGACACTTAATGATCCCCCAACCCGGGAATCAAACAGTACAAACTCGGTTCAAAATCTGCAGCCTGGGCCGACAGCGGAGGTGAAGCAGATAGAAGCCATTCAGCCCTCGTGTGCAGAACGTCAATATTCAATTAGGGCGGTGGACATCATTAGGACGGCAGCACAGGGTCTCTCTGGGCGTGACAACGCTCTTAACCCCTCTGTTCCCCTGAACTCTTCTCTCTGGGTCCCTAGACGAGTTATGATACCCCCCCAACAAAACACACACACACACACACACACACACACACACTTTCTGAATGCTTCATTCCTCTCATTACACCTTCCAATCTGACTCCCCCTTCACTTATGAGATCATTTAAAAAAAATGTTTACACCTCACTGAATCAGCTGTTTGAAGGAAAAGTTTCTTTGATGTTTATGTGTCCCTGTTACCGAAATCGTCTTGGATCCTCGTCGAGGCTGGGCAATTATTTAACCAATTTTATTGTCTTGTAGTGAAAGCGTATTGTAATCGTCCTGGTATGATCATTACGCGTGAATTACCACGTTTCCTATTTTTTCCATATAAACAATACAACAGAAATAATTGGCAGCTATTTTCACAATCACTTAATTGTTATAAGTATTTTTTATTTTTTTTTTAAATAATTGTAAACTGAGGAAGACCCTGGAGACATTTTTAACAATTGCCTGTCATTTTATAGACCAAACAATCTATTCATTTGATCGTCTGACCGCTCATGTTTCTTGCTCTGCTGGTTAGCAAAGTCTCAGTGTGCTGAATAAAATGTTATTGTGCACATGTCCACATCTATAAAAAGTAAGTGTTAAATAAAAAGAAAAAAAAGGGAAAAACTCTCAAAAACGACACCCTTAAAAAAGTGAGAAATAGCAACTCCTCACATTAGAAGAATTCTCTATCTATGAGCACATTTGGTCTGTAGAATAGAAAAACACACACACACACACACACACACACACACACACACACACACACACACACACAGAGCACTGTGTATGTGTTTTGGTTGTGTTGAGAGCAGAGATAAGACAGAAACATGTCTCAAGGTAAACAGCTGCACCCTGGGATATCAGCCCGGCACTGAACACATGACGGAATGAACAAGCTGCACCGTGACCAGCTCAGAGATAACAGGAGGGAGAGAGGGAGAGAGTTGAGAGTGTGTGTGCAGGTCCAGCGATCCATCGTGTCTGACCTCTGAGTCAGAGCAGCCCCAGGGTCAGCGGGGGGAGGGATCTAATTGATCAACCTGTCAGAACCAATGAGGAGGGCCATGTTAATGGGACTTTTATAAGCCCCGCGGGACGCACCACCTGACACTCAGAGCTGTATGAGTATGTGCAAAGCAGAGTGCATGCCCTGTGTATGTGTTCCGTGTGTGTGTGTAATCCCAGAGCCCAGGTAGCCTTATTAAAAGGAGCCAAGTGGAGACTCTGGCTGGGTTTTGACAAATGGCCTCTCAACACCAAGGCCACCTTTGCAAACTTTGGGGACTAGGTAGAAGGCGAAGTCACAAGGGTGAAGGGGCTGTGTATGTATGAGTGTGTGTGTTTGTGTGCTCTGCTCTGCCCCAGCACTAATAACCTGTGCCTAGTGACTGATGGAGTGTGGAATGGATTAATCTCGCTGCAGTCATGCTGCCAAATGCAGAGGCACTAAGGGTTAGCCACCAGACTTAGCACGCTTAGGAAAGGCTACAACCATGGGGACGGGTTGGTTCACACTCACACATACACACCCTGTCCCCAGGGTTTGTCTTCACGCTGAGATGCAGCCAGCTGCAGTTTGACCTGGCCGCTAATGTAAAACAACCGCTGCATCAGCCAGCAGACGCTTCGCAGCAAACACAGCTGCTTTCGACGACCAGGCAGCTTCCAGCAATCCACTACATGCAGGTCTGAGTGCATGTGGAGACAGAACGAGACGGTGAGTGGAAGACCGAAAAAAAGGAAGCGAAAAGGGCAAGTGCCCAACATTGTAGCAGGAAATCAAATGAGAGCAGAGATGTTCAGAGTGCATCCCCTGCCATGATTTACACCCCCCCTTTCCTTTAACATGCACGCACACGCACACACATACACACTCTGTCTCTCTCTCTCTGCAGCCAGAGATACACTGGATTAGCACAGACATCAAAGCCATCAAAGACTACAGTAAAGGAAACTGCCGGTCTGTAAGTGGGACTCATTGTGCATGCATCTCTCCTGAGTCCTGTCATGCCGTAAGAGCAATTCATATTGACTAAGTGTAAAAACAATTTAATAACAACACAATAAAGGGTCTGTGTGTCTGCATCAGAGTGAGCACACATAGGCTGCACTAAGTTTCCTCAAGTTTGAAATTTGAATTTCACATCTTACATTGAGTTCACGTCGAAGGATACTAGTCATCTAAAATAAAGTCTCATTCTAGTCATTGAAACTAAAATTGGTGCTGTTCTACAGTGCCTTGGGAAGCGTTTGTAACAGAATATAAAACCACTTCAAAACAAATTACATTGTCACTAAATTAGCAAGAACCATAGGTGGTGGAGAAGAGCTCACTGTAACTGAAGCAAGTGGTTTTTTACTACTTCACAAACATTTAAGACGTGCAGGTGCAAAGCTGCCTGTGGATGTGACAGGTGGGGTTTGGCAGGAGCAGGGAGGTGTTATAGGAACTGATGTGTCTACATGTGAAAATGGAATTCAAACACTTTGAAATATGGATATGGACCGGCAGGAAGCCGGGCAGGTCTGAAGAAACCAGAGACCAGACTAATAACGAAAGGGGTCCTATTCAGAAAGCCTGTATGGGGGCTGGGGGCAGGGGCCGAGACCCATTCAACCTGCCCTGAGACATAGGGACAAGGGTCCCATTACCCTCCTCCAGCCCCGACCTCCGTGAACTTGATCCTGGGGAACAATGCAAGAGGGGCGAAGGGGGAGCTGGGGGGAGGAGTAAAGGGAGACTGGGGGGTGATAATATCTCTGGGAAATAAGTGAGCTTTCCTCAGTGACAATAAGTAAGCTTTACTCATTTCCCAGCTCTGCTCCAAGGTCCAGGACTGAAATTTATTTTCTACGGATTTCAAACAAGACAAGGTGATCTGAAAATCGAATGTTCCGTTTCAAAGCTGTACCCTCTTACAACATTTCTTACTCAGCACAAAGACTACAGGTCCAGGTCTGCAAGTTAAATTGGAAAATGCCGTTGTTGAAAAAAAGCAGACGAGACGAGAAGCGGACTACAGAGGTTCTTTCTAACTTTCAAACTCGTAGTCTTTCGACCCAACACTGACTCAAGCGACATCCCTTGAGTAGATGTATCACTAAAAGCTGCACTTTTTAGCCGTATGTCCAGTCTGCTATACATTGTTGTTGCAAGCACAACTGCCGATGTAGATGAAAACATAGTATCTTAACTAGTAAGGGTGTCACGATTTCGATTTTAATTCAAAAATCAACCGAAATTAAGTCACAACCTCGAATTCGAATTAAAAAATGGAATCGTCGATGCTGCCACACCCCCACGTCATGTCCGGTCGGCTTGCCAAGCGGGAAAAACACACACACACACACACGTGTTGGAAGTGCTGCGAGTCAACCTCCTCTAACTTAGCTACAGCCAGTCAAAAGATAGCATGGCAACTGCAGATGCAGGAGACCCATCGACAGAACTTGAACCCCTCCTCTTTCACTGAAGTCGCCGGTGTGGAAGGATTTTGGATTTCCAGTGAGTTATGTTGACAACGTTCGCATTGTCGACAAAAAAGCCACAGTTTGCAAGCTCTGCTATGTGCGTGTACCATATCCTTCCACTGGCAGCACGACTAACATGGCAGCTGTATTCTCAGTAACGTGACAATCTGCAAGAAACAGGTTTGCTTATAAATCACTAAAATAGCAGTGACAGCACCGTTCGGCTTAGTTATCAATGCCGTTAGCATCGTGGCTAACACTTTTGTTACTTTATTTTTTGACAAATGGTTTCGGCTGTGCTTTCTAACATGTCATTGTGCTAGCCCAGCACCGTTAGCCTTTACAACAGAGCTGCTTCAATACACTTGTTAGATCATGTTTCATTACAGAGTTCTCCGTTGATTTGTGTTTGTCGCTGTGTGCGTGGTGGAATATAATGTAAGTGTGTCGGAAATGCAATGCACTACGTCACGTAGGTCCCCTTCAAAGCCAGGCTAATGTTAGAAGTCCCTCTAGTGGACAGAACGTGTAACAACAACTACATGCTTATTCACCCTTTGCACATGAAGTCACGCTCCACTCGCGCAAATTATGAACGCCATGACGGACGGCGGAAGAGCTATGCTGTAGATGGACGGCAAACTAAACTCGTATGTTTTTGTTCGTGTTTGTGTTCTCACATTCACAATCTGCAGAGTAATCCTCACCAACACAAGCATGTGTATGTATTGCATTTCTGTTTTAAATGAGCCATGAACCAGCTAGCTGCTGTGCTAACCAGCTGTCCTGCTAACAGGTCCAACCCGATGATGACCCACATAACTAGCCAACATCAGTTATTCACTGACCTAGCTACATATCGTACCTGTAACCCAGCCAGCTACAAAAGAACTGGGAAGCATCCAGACTTTTAAAAGCTTTGAGATCAGCACCAGTATATGGGGATACCCCGTTTACCACATAGTGGTACAGATCGTGTGGACTGAAGTCGGGCAGACTCTGTGATTTAATGAGGTCTGTGAAAACGGAGGGAGAATCTCCAACTTCCAACTTCTCAAAATACTGCTCTTTGTGAGCACCTACCAGATGCCCTACCTCGACCGATAACGGCACGACAACTTGTTGTTCAATAGAAGAAGCCATATAAAGCCATGAATACAGTTTATTTAGCGTTATGTATTTCAAACTGATTGAAACTATGAAACTTTCCGCTCGTCTACTACTGTTTAGCCTGTGCTTCCGCCGTCCGTAATGGCGCCGTCACGTGGTCGTGTGACATGTTTGCAAAGGGTCAATAGTGGTATTGACGATGCATAAGCCTAAGTAGTGTAGTACATATTAATAACAGGCTGCATTTGAGCATTAAATCTTCGAAAATTATTAAACCTGTAATTAAACCTCTGGTACTTCAAACGGGCATTATCAGAAAAAATATTATATCGTGATAAATATCGATATCGAACAAAATGGGAAAATATATTGTGATAATTTTTTTTCCCCATATTGCCCAGCCTTAATCTTAACAAATCTTATTTATTATTATTCAAAACCTGCATGCAGCTCAGAACTGGTTGTTGATGCACAAACCAATAACAAGGGTGCGGTGACCATCTTTTTCTTGAGATTTTTTTAAAGAGCACATTGCATCCAGTTTATCATTACATTACCTCCCTCTATTGTTAATTAGTTGTTATTGTCCCTAAGTTATAAGGAGCCCTCGATGCACAAGGAGACAGACTTTCTCAGGCGTTTGTGGCTTGACTCCTTTTTGATTGGTTGTTGTGGCCTGTGGCTCTGTTATAAAGATATTGTTGTTTCTTATTTGGTAAGTGGTAGTTTGATGTCTGATAAAGGTCTTTGACAGAAATGTTGCATTTTCAATAAACTTTGAGCAGTGTCTGTATAGTGCTGACACTATTACCCTTGAATGCACAGTCAAGAGGAGTAGGGGCCTTTTGTAGTTTGACATTTGGTAGAAAGAACTATTAAACCATCTTTTATTATCGTTCATGTTTGTATGTATGTATTTTAATCATGCTTTGAGAGTTTACAGGAAAAAGAACCCACACAAGAACTAACTCAGTGCAACTTACGTTCCATTAGTTACTAAAATAGTCTTATTATATGTGTTCTTGGTTTCTCTTCACAGCTTTCACACTAGTGGGCTTTCCCTGTCACAGTCAGGTGAAGAGGAAACTGACATAATAAATTAAGCATACTGCAAGCTGTTAAATGACATTGCTGCTTTGATTATATTGGTGTTGTGGAATTACTCTCCTCCTGAGGATTAGGAGAAAGAAAGCAGCAGGTTCTCACAGACTCCTGTCAAAAGGCTGGGAGCACACCCTGCCTTGTCCTGACATGACAGGCCAACCTGTCTTTGCTGGAGAGGTCAAAGATCAGGGGGGGGGGGGGGGATTGGACGAGGACAGGGTGTTAAAAGGCAACAGGAAGGGCCACGGGGTCAAGCCAGTGCAGATACATGGCACTTTGTTCGCCGTTATTGTCTCGACCTTACAACGAGTGGATGCTAGCCGGGGCACAGAGACGCAGTGGCAACAATAGGCACAGGAAAGCACACAAACTGGCTTTGTTAGTCTCATGGGTTTGTATACAAAGAGCCGGAACACAGACAAAACTAAACACACAAGGCTGAACAGGGCAGCCTGTACAAAAGAGTTGTACAGACGCACCCATAAAATATAAAATGCAATTCTTTTAAGGGAAAAACGGATCGACAGATTAATCGAGAATGGAAATGTTTGGAAAGATTTGTTAGTTGCAGCTCTACAGCTATCAAACTGGCCAATAAGTTATTCCATTTCGCCATAAATTTGTCATATTCCTTTAAATATATGTCTTTAATATAAGAGACTTCTGTTTCTATTGTTGGTTGTTTGCCTGACACTGATCACTGAACGGAGGTCACAGTTTGCCCACTTCTTTTATTTACGACACTACATCCCTGCAGACACCTGGGTGTTCCTACCACCCACATTGGGTGTCTAAATTCAGAGAGTGGAGATAAGCAGAGTCTCGTCCTTGCCACTGAAGCTGTGCAGAGGTCAGCAGGAAGGAAGGGAAATGCTGCAGGACGATGTGAATGCTATCACCGCCGAGCAGAAACCAGTAGGTAGGCTGCCCTTCTGTTTATGGAGCTGTCATTACTGCCGTGATTGATGGCTCGCTACAGACAATTCACATCTCCCTCACGGGCCACATAGTGTAGTGGGAGACGAAGTGGAAGAAGCAGAAGTGTGTAAAAATGTGTGTTTGTGAGTGGGGAAAAACAACAACTTTGAAAAACCAGCTGTACAGAGGACCAAGCTTGAAGTGTGGACTGCTTTAGAGGATACCACAAATGCAAAAAATATAACACCTTGAACAGTCTGATTGAGCCCTTGCCTCATCTTTTCATTTCACTCCAACTTAAATCATTAATATTTTCTTCCTTCTAAAACTTGGAAAAAGAAGAAAACTCAGTGAAGCTTCACCTCTTATCTCTGCATCAGAAACCTTCCAGCACTTAGCATCTCTACCATTATATCTAGACTTGTTGTCATTGATGGTATTACTTATTCATCTAAGCTTCAGCTGCGCCAGCACTTAGGTTGGTGACCTTTCACACCAAACTCTGCAGAGAATAATGGTTAGGACAGTAAGGAACACTTTCAGCTGAAATCTATGTTTAGGGAGAAAGAAAAAAAAACGTCACTGTGGTAAAAGGTGCAGCAAATGCAGGGCTGCCGCACCTCAGGCCACAGAAGCTGGGGCCACAGGGCTTCCTCTGCTTTTCAAATATTTATCGCCTCATAGCGAGAGACACAGCATGTGACGGAAAACAAGATGGAGTCCTGCTGGGTCCAGGATCTGCCAGTGTACACACACACACATACACACCAGGACAAACACAGCAAAGGAAAAACAAACAGATGGGAAGATTCAGATGTCAGAGACATACATGTACACGTGCCCCCTTTGTAACCACAACCACAGTGATGATAGTGATGGAAACCCACTGCTGCTTGCCTGATGAAAGAGCAGCCTGGAGTTTTTAGCATCTTCTCTGTTGAATGAGCAGGTAGCCTGAGGTCGGGTTCAGGGGGAGAGCAGGGGACCGTCTCCTGACAGATCGCCTTTACTCCCCGGCTGGTTGCTGAGCCATCTTGGGCACGCTTCCAGGGGATTGTGATTGCATTTTATAGCCTCGAGCAGCCTCCTCATGTCATGTATCCCTCCTCATGTAGCAGACATCTGGTTAGCTCTGGGCTCTTCTAGTCTCCTCTGTGCTCCCTGCTGTGCTGGATCGTTTGATTAAGCCTGCATCGCTCGTAATCATACCCATAGCTCCTTCCTTCCTCTCATACCTGCAGATCTGCTCCCTAACTGCCTCAAAGTCCCATGACAACTGCATTTTGATCTTGCTTCTCTAACTTGACACATTATTTAGTTTAAACAGGATGTTTGGGCGAGATGTAATGCAATTGAAAACCGCAACAAGGAACAACCATTTTATGAATGATTTTAAGCGCTATCCTCTATGACTTTACGTTAGGGCTGCACAATATTTTGTTTCATCGTCTACATCGCGATGTGTGCATCGCAGGACGTTGCGATGTTGACGCTACAACTTCTTTGCTGCTTGATAAAAAAGTAAACTTTCACCGTCCTCCTTTTCCATGATTGCTACCAGCAGACCCTTCCCCTTTAAGACAGGTGGTCATGTGACGTATCGTTAGTCAAACGGGGGGGTTGTTATGAGAAGTGAGGCACTCCCGTGTGTAGAAAAGTACCGTAAGCGGCAGCTGCCGCTGACACAGTGATGCACATGCTTTTCCATGGGTAGTGAAGCTACAGTAGTTAGTGTTTTGTGTTCGCTGTAAAGACAAACTAAATCACCTGATTAATGCAACGTAATCACGACATATCCCGGCCATTTTTCACTGCAGAAAGCTGCTACCAGCCAGGCTAAAGCTAACATAGTTAGCCTAAAGAAACAAGGCGTTTGTCCCAACTAACGTTATGGTTCGGAGCTGCGACGCTGGAAACGTAAAACTAATCTACAACAGCAGTCTGTTTCTGATATAACGTCATTTACACTGATTTAAGTGCTCTTGGATACACAGTTTGTTGAAGAGTGTGACACACAGGCTCTGCATGCACAGCAAACCAACAATCATGATCAATTTTAATCAATTTATCAAACAACCAAAGCAGGCCCCGCTAGTCGACCACAACCTGAAATTTAGAGGAAGCAACATGCATGCATTATTAATATCATTCACTTTAGCCTGGATTGATATTATATGAATACAATGGTGTCATGTCAGTCAACCAGTGTATTTCTTCCTAATTTCCCTCTCCAAAATCACTTCAGAAGAGTAATCACAGCCTTACTTGCTTTGGTTTTTGTAAAGCATTAAAGTTCAACAAAGACTGGTTCACATAAGAACATTTCCTTTTTCATTTTTATTTTCTTTGTAGATGCACTCCTACAAAATCACCCCAGTAGTTGAGAATGATTTAGTATTTCTAAATAGGGCTATTGTAAAAATTAGTCTTTTTTTCATATCGCAATATTTATCGCAGGGGAAAAAAAATATCGCAATGTAAGTTTTTTCCAATATCGTGCAGGTCTACTTTGCATCATGATACTCATTTGAGTTGTTGTGCTTTTAAATTCCTAATAAAAATCAAATCAACATGGTTTGTAAAGAAAGGGAAACAAGGATTCCAGGGGTAAATACAATTTGTGTTTTTTCAAATATGTATTTTCATTTAAGATATTAAGAATATCATATTATTTAGGTCCGGGTAGTGAGGGTAAAAGTCTCTCCTTGCAGCTCATTTTCCAAGATATTTCCTAGGTCCTTTGTTTGATTTTGACTTGACTACAAATATACTTCGGTTTGAAACAAACGTTCATAAATTGCCCGCTGGTAGAATTACTATTCTTTTAACACATCATGCACAAATTGATGACATGTCACCAAACAACACAGGATGAACTCTGCTATTCATTTGCACTCGCATGCCTCTGAGCAGCATGGAACCCATTTATTACCACTTGTTCACCTTGCCCCATCACTAAGCTATTCATTATCTACGTGACTAACCTGCACAGCCATTAGCTGCAATGCCATTCATTTCTTGTAAGTTAGCGCAGGTATGCTGTTAATGGGCAACGTGCTATTAATTCTGCAGGTACAAAGGAAAACGTGACCCCGTTTCAGAGAGCTGCGGTGAGCCGGTGCACCGCCAACACAAGGCTGCCGTGTGTTTAACAGGCCTCATAGGGAAAAGAGACTTACAGTGTGTTTACACAGTGGCATCTCTGAGCTGGTATTAATAATAGAGCCACTTAGCATTCAGAGGCACTGGTCTCAGCCACGCTGTTTGTTTCACAGGTCATTAAATTTATGCCGCAGCCCTAATGTTCATTACAGCAGCAAACTGGCCAGGGGTCTGTAACACTCGCTCACTGTCTTTAATCCCCCGCTGTATTCCTAACACTGGCTTTCTTTTCATCTCTCTCTCTCTCTCTCTCTCTCTCTCTCTCTCTCTCTCTCACATCTCGGTCCATTTGCTTGACAACAGTCTTTTCCTTGTTTAATTAAAAGGATTGCGCCAGTGTTTCCAGTTTTTTTTTCTCTCTCGCCCTGTTCTGACAAAATTATTCAACCACCTCACACAGGCAGAAAGCATCATTTCAAAAGAATGCCGGGACAAATACTCTAGTGTGGAAGAAGTGTTTGTGTTTTAGAAAATCTACACCATTCACTAGTGCAGTACCTCCACCTGTGAAAGCTGTAACTGCAGCACAAAGCTGCTGCTGTGAGGCCAGTTTGGCCAGTTTCACTTTTGTAGGCGATGCTGGCAAGAGCTGATCCCTGCTCTGGCTTAACGGCTGGTAATTCCACTTTAACTGTGAACAAACCAAAGTCACCGTGCTGCAAGCTAACAGAGGCTGGAGGTCAAAATGATAGACAAAAGGCACACACAATGTGAAAACTCATTAAGGGGTTTTACAAGGATTTTACAGAAATGATGAGACCGGAAAACAGCAGGGATTTATATACGCTAACAGGGAAAACATAAAGAAAAGAGTTTATGATACTGGCAGATTCCTTGCTTTTCCCCTTTTTGGTCATTATTTTCTTAAAAATCATTAACCTTCTCTGTCTTCTACCTCTATACTCCACTCTTCTATTTGAGCACCTACTCTTTGCTTCTCATCAGGTGCTTCAGCTAAAAAAAAACATCAATCTTAACCATCACACACCTCAAAGACATGAACCATTGGGCAAAAGCAGCAAAACACAGCAGTTCTGACTGGGGGAGCAGATTTAATGCGCTGACAAGGTGGGGGGCACGTTTTAACATGCCCGCACACACACTGTAAATCAACACTGCGTAAATTCACGTTGCAGACACAAACAGCAGCCTGGGTCCCACAGGCTCCAACCGCCCACCAATCCCTTCATTATTTCTTACTGTGACTGATTATTCTCTTAAGAAAAAATTAAAAACACTGCCACACAGTCCTGCAGGAGAACAAACACTTTAAGGAGCTAGCAAACACTCTGTTTAATCTAATTAATCCTCTTGGAAATGTAGCGCACGTTGAAGGCCGACTGTACAGCCACTGGAGGAAACCAACAGCAGTTGAACCGCAGAGGAAATCAGGAAGGATTCCTTGTAGGAAGAAGTTGTGTGGGTTAGAGACTGACTGTTCATGTCCTCTCCACTGCGTAGACCCACAGGACCAAGATTCCCAAACTAACTTCATATCAAGAATTCAAGGATAATATAGATGAACATTAAAGTTAAAGCTCCCATTTGAAGTACAATACCATGCTGTTAAGAAAACACACAGGGCCATGAAAAATTATTTACAGGATTTGCATATTTGTCATTAGGGTTGGGCATCGAGAACAGATTCCTACTTGGAATCGTTTAAAAAATTACGATTCCGGTGGAATCGTTTCTTTATTGGAATCGTTTGGAGGATTTGGTTTCAAATCTGATCACGGGTTCCAAATTTAACATGCGCAAGTTTTGGTTTCCGTAGCGACCAGGCGCTTGTTGTGTGGCAGCCTTGGAGCGCAGTAAGCGGCGCTCTAGTGTGGCTTTATTTTACTTTGAAAAAGCCCGGTAAAATTGCAAACTACCACTGAATCAAAATAAAACTTTCCTCTTATTTGTGAAATAAGCATGTGGCCCGTTTCAACTCCACCCTTCAAAGAACCGGAATCGATAAGAACCGCAATTGGAATCAGAATCGTTAAAATCCAAACGATGCCCAACCCTATTTGTCATCCTTTCGAATATTCACAGAACAAAAATATGAAAGCATTGTATAACCTAATAATGCAAGGCAAGCAACCTTCTGTTGATCATATGTGCCAAAACTGCAACCACACGTGTTGTGAGGCCCGCAAAACTGACTAAACCTTTGGCAAGATCGCAGACCAAACCTGACCCGAAGCCTGAAGCTAACGTCCCTAATGTGCAGAGGAATACTGGATACAGTCTAAAATGCATTTAGTGCAACACAACAATAAAGACATTGTTTACTCTACTGCTGCAGGAATCGTACCATCCATCATAATCGAGAGTGAAGCATCTGCATCTGAAGACAACAGCTGTAATTTTATATATTATATTAGCCTAGTTAGCCATTCATCATACACACAGAAGAAAAGTATTCAAACATCAGACCCACTGACAAAAAAACCCTAAACAAGATTTAACGACAAACCAATAAGCAACTATCAACATGAGCATGATGATGATCAGCTAATGTTAGCATGTTAAAATGCGTATGAAGCTTCTTGCTAGCATATCACAACATTTCTTCTCGATGTCTCACAGCAAAAAGATACAAATATAGTATTTATATTTTTAACTTTGACTTTCACCCAGGAGAACCGGGATTGCGTCCCGTGTGTAGCGTTTAACTGTATTTATTATTATTTTTTTTTTAAATAAAGCCTTCCCCAATGTTTTTTTTCCTAAACCCAACCGTCTATTGTTTCCCTTAGCGTGTGACGTTGGTCTCCATCGTGTTTTTTTTTTTTTGTTTTTTTACACGTGTGTGACGTTCTCGCGAGAGCACGGCACGTGGCGACGCCATGTGGTGTGTATGTTTACATCCGCTGTATACAGCGTAGACATACACGTGGATAGCTCAAAATGCGTACAGATAACACGCCATTTGGCTTTAGGAAAGTGGCGTGTATGTATGTTTTTTTTCTTGTGTTGTTTTTCTTGTTTAACATGTTTTTGTTTCTTTGACAAGAACCAGGACTCAAACCAGAAATAAAGAGTAGAATCAGAACAGGTATTGATAAACTTTAAAATATACTCTCTTAGGGAACTAGATGATCTCACCCTCTGTGTGCAGTGTCTGTCTGTCGGCCCTTTGCCTGGTCCGGGCCTGAATCTGAGCGTTTGCAGTGGAGGATCAGAGGCTCTGCAGAGCGTTGAGTCATGTGGCTCTCTAATTAAAGCTGACGCTGCCACCGAAGCCAGCCAGCCCCTGGGTCAAAGGTCACCACACAGCCACTGACACAAGCAAGGAGCCAGCCACTGTGAAACAGGCTGAAAGGCAAGCAACCGCCACCACCAGCCTGCCATCCTCAACCTGCCCTCCTCCCCCACTAGTCCCTGCTTCTCCTTTTCTTCCTCCAATTCCCTCCACCTCTTCCTCTCCAAGACAAAAACCCCGCCTCCACACATTTATCCACTTAATGACATGGGAGAGAAAGAATAGAGACGGAATAGAAAGAGGAGGAAAGGGAGGAAGAGAAAAGGCTTTTCAGAAGAACATCTAAAGGAAACTCGCACTTCAGCGGCCTTTCAGCGCAATGAAAGAGCGGAGACCTTGCTCAGAAGGCGCAAGGCCATCAACGAGAGGGCCAAACATGTCAGTGGAAAAATAAATACTGTAGGTGGAGATGTGAACTTCCCTGTCACTACCTCACATATGAATGATCCTATCCGATGACCAGAACAAAGGCATACTGTTGACCTTTGCGTGTCCATTCTTTTAAAGCAAAGTGGAACTGGACCATGGTGTTGTTTTCTTGGAGATACAGTCATGGAAAAAAAGTATTCAAGGACGCTTGTGTTGAGGTAGAGCCAAAAAAAAAGCCATTCATCATGCTCGAAAAAAAACAACAACACTCAACCACAGTCTAAACGGGTCCCTTGTTGTATTTGGTCAAGTACAAGTGAACCAGATCTTGTTTACAGGTCAAAGCTGTTGTAGCAGGTCAGACTTTGCACGTTGCAGAGGAGGCGAGTCAATGGTGTAGTCACTGCAGCTTCATTTACAGCGTTTCAAGGCTTTATTTTGCGATACTCGGCTTTCTGAAAACACGATGAACTGCTGGCTGTCAGATGTCAACATCCACCTCTTCCTGCTGCTGCCCAGAAACACTCATGCTTTGAGGTTGTTTCCGGGAGTTGATTGGGTTTACGTGCTCACTCCTAACAAACTGCTGCTCTGGTTTCATTTATACGGACACACACAAATAGAAACTAAAACTGAATACATAATTACCATGTTTTGTATCAGACGTGACACTTGTGTTAATTAAAACCACTGACCCCTTGTAGAGGTTTTTTTTTTTTTTATCTCAGCATAAATATAGAAAATACACTCAAATGTGAGTAGTAGAAATGAGTGAAAATGATAAACCTGGAATGTCAGGTTCTTGGTTGTTAGGTCTGGGTATAATTTGAGAAAATGATATTAATGCCTTACTCTGCAAAACCCATTTTTTAATTTCTACAAACACAAAATAAAGTTCTCAAATTTAACATATTGTGTAAACACAAGATCTTTGCCGAATAAAATACAGTCAAATAATGGCAAGATTTTGATTCAAATCAGGAATTATCTGATAAAATAAACAAGATGACCACTAATCTGACTAGACATTTAATGGCAACTTTCAGTACTTGCAGCTTTAAATACTTCAACGGCGTTACAATACACAGCCCTGTTGTTTTCTGTGAAAGATCAGGAAAAAGACTAAAGACTTGGAAGCTGATAATGTGAACATTTTAAAGCAAGAAACACGTCAAGCCGTCTTTGTTCACATTGGAACCAAAATGAACTGAAGGCGAGATGCATTTCCTTTTAGCCTGGCGTTAAGTGTCTGGCTGCCACAGATGGACGTTTCTCACACTTACGAAGAAAATCAACAGCTTCCAGATAAAAGATGGAAACCATATTAAGTGAAAAGAGTCAGGAGACATATATTGCGGCCAATTCTGCACATTAACGTCACAACATTCAGACAAAGAGTCTTTTTTCCATGCACATTTTATATCCATTAGTTTGATATCCAAGTAGAAGAGAGACAGCGTATCTGAATGCCACATATCTGTCTCTCTGTGTCCCCATCAAAGGGACGAAGGCGTCACCATCTCAGACAGAGTCCGTCAAGTTCTTACACTCTCTCAAACACACACACGCACGCACGCAAACACGCAAACCGACAGCAATGATTACCTTCCAGAGCAGTGCCAACAGCTGTCTGCTACACAACTACAGATCAGAAAGAGACCAGCTGCTGAAACACAACTGTCTCTTTCCATTATTCACAGTGTGTTCAATTTTACATCACACTAAAGGTGGGAAAACCTCACACCAGACTGTGCTACTGACATAAACAGATTAAAAGACAAAAAAATGATTCATGATGTTATAATAATAATGAAAGACAAGCAGAGCAGGAGGTCAAACCACCCACTGATTTCTGCCTATTCATTTCTTTACTTTCTAATATTACGCTTTGGCTACATTGTGCGTGTAACGTATTCAGACCGGTTGCGGAGCAGATGTGCCGCGAAATGCATCTTTTCACTGGCTACACCTGCAGCGCAGGGCGTAGGATTGTGTGAGTCACAGGTGAGACGGTGAGCTTTTGCTTTGGGATTGTTGTTTCTTCAGTTTTTGGAGCATGCACAGCGCTGTGAAATACCTATATCACTAATCTATCGTCAGCTATTAACAAAGGACGCAGGTGACAGGAAACAACAAAATGAAAATAGAAACTCTTAAAACCAAACTGCCAATACGCTCATTATGCATTATTAAAGAACAATTCTGGCGCAAAACAAACCTAGAGGTTATTAACAGAAGTGTACCCACTCTGTCTCTCTCTGGGACATGTTTTCATGCTAATCGAATGTTTGTAGCTTGAAAGAAGCTAGCGCGGACCGCTGATAAGCTTACAACGCTAGTATTCGGGGCACAGGGAAAGTAAAAACAAAATCGCTATTTATACCACTAAAAAGGCTCAAAATATTACCACACTTCAACAGTAGCATAATGAGGGTCCCAAAATGTTAACCGAAGCATTGAGAACTTTGTAAGTGTACAGACAGTTTATTGTTAGAAGAGCTGTGGGAGCTCCGTGAAAGGGCTACACGAGAGAGAGAGCTACAGGTAGTCAATGCCGCAATACAGCCTCGTACTTCGGGAAACTGGTGGTGTACCTGCGGACATTGTGAAGCTATGACCACCCAACAGGAGTGTCTGTGTTGCACGGACTGGGACCTGTTGCGTTGCAACACCCAAGAGACGCGGTGTTTTGTACAGTCTGAAGATTTCCCCTCTCTGATAAACAGGGCTGTACTTGAAACTTTTTTCCATGTCCCGAAAATAAATTGGGGATGGCGATCCAGACCGGAGGGACTGTCCTTTAAGTAATTTCCTGTACATCGGTAGTTTAATTTCAAAGAAATATAGACACTTTATGATCCATTTCTGTTGGACCGCACACACCTCACGTAAAAAATATGAAAGAAGGCTGATCTAACTATCTTCCGCTTGTAGAGAGGATCTCTGCAGGTGCATACGCACTACGTACGCAGTGCTCTCATGCCCGGTGTAGCCAGTTTCATTGATTATAGTGGAAGCATAGTGTTGGAGCATCCGCTCTGCATACATTACATTTGCAATGTAGCCGGCCCGTAAGGCTTCAATAAAAAAGGCAAATTGCTACAACCAATGATATACTGCACCCTTACAATCCAAATTAACAATCAATACAATCCAAAATCCTGAAGGCTAGAGACAATTGTAAATCAACTACTAAATGACTAATCTTGCTTTTATTGGATTTACCACAAGTGTCAACAAAATGCCAACACAATTCTCAAAGAGCCTTTGCATGTAATGTGGAAAGAAGTTTGAAAAAGAAGAAGAAAAAAGCATGGTTTTTACATGCTGAAAGATTTTTGATGTTTTGGACTTGGATATTAGACTAAAGGACAAGATCTTGTTCCTTGAAAATGTGAAAATACAGCAAGTGTCCCAACTGAGCAACAGCTTCACCTGCATCACGATAACATCACCGTGATTGAACTAAAACTTGATTTGGACTGCATTCAAAGAAAAAACTTGAGGTTTCAAAGACAAAAACTTGACACTTAACACCAGACTAAATTATATATTTTTTTGCTGCGAATCTCGTGTTGTGGCCTGGATCCAGAGTAGGATTTTGGCTGTGTCAGCCCTTATCCAGACCCGACAGTGTTTGATGGAGCTGCTGGCCATCGTGTGGCAGACCTCTGGCTGCCCGGCTGGTGACTGATGCACACAAGGCCACGGAGGAGAGCTTTATTAAATGACAGCGAAGACCCATCACTCTCCCTCTGACATATTGGGGGCTCACCTTGGGGTGGGGGTGGTGGTGTGCACCAGGAGGAGTCAGGGAGACGTGAAACATTTAGACCGTCTACACAGCTCTGTAATGACATAGGGTGTGTTGGTTGGTGTTTCCCGTATGTTGCACTTATTTATTTTTGTTGCATAACGTGTGTTGTGCATATGTATATGTGTGTGTGTGTGTGTGTGTGTGTGTGTGTGTGTGTGTAGGGTGTATCATTTAGCAGGGAATGCTGTGAGCCGGCATACTATAGAGAGTGAGGGCGCGATGACAAATCCATCACTTAACCCTCTCATTCACTCCTTTGATACACACTGAGAAACTTCGCATGTGTACACACACACACACACACACACACACACACACGCACACGCACACGCACACGCACACACACCAGCTGCAGGAGGCTCCATACAGTCTGAACCTCCTGTAACCTGACGACCACCTGCAGCTGCACCAGCACCCATGGGTGCAAAGAGCAGGGCCAACAACAAGAGCAACAAGAGCACACACACACACACACAGGCAGGAGCCACAATTTGGCCCCGGTAACAGATGCTTGACGATTTCTATTTTACGCTCCATTAAGTAAAGGTGTCACATTTTAACATCAATAAATCATTATCTCATTAATTCTGAAACATTGCTGTAATAAATGTGACACAGCTGTGGACTGAAAACATTTCACTTCCCCAAAAAGTTTTTTAGGAAAACTGAAAAACCAAAAAATGTTTTTTTTTTTTAATAGTCCGACAGTCATGTTTTATTTGTTTTTCTGATCATATTATGAAAGTTTCCTTAAGAACTAAAGGTGATAAACCTTTAGGATGTAATCCTCCATAAAAGGATAAGACAATATCTACATAACTCCTATTGAATCATGTGAAATCTGCTGGATTACTTTAAAACCTAAAACAGAAAGAGGACGCTGTTAACTGTGTACATTTAAAGACAACATTGATTTAAAACACAACTAATTGTAAAGGTGCTTACATACCAACCAGACGGCCGATCGTCGGCAGGAAAGGCAGTCGGACTGATCAGTCGGGTCCCCGAGGTCCAAAAAATGCCTTAGAACACACCGAGGCGTAGCCGACATGAGCGTACGCTCTGCGCGTGCGCGAAACGTAATACGTCTCCATAGCAGCAGGCGGCGCTTCTCTGTATTGTTTCTATTATCAGTCTATGATTGTTTCCCAGAAAATGAAAACCGGCAGCTGATTGGACGAATGTGTCACATGGGTCTTTTTTCTCCGGAAATTCACAGCCAGACTGTCATGGCGGCTTGTTCAGAATACGATCTCATATTGTACTAAAATAGTTCACCGAAACGTGTTTGTGAAAACATTTTAAGCGAGAAATAGGCCGTGCAGTTGCTGAATCTGTCTTCATTTCAGATCAACAAAGGTCAGTTTAAAAGATTTTCATCAGATTTTGAGAGGCTCATCCATTCGCCATTTTCGGGTGAGCCCCGACTGCCCTGTCTCCGACTGAACATGTCGGGTCGGCCCAAATGAAGGCCGATGGCTCCTTGGATGGACGACGGCACGGAACACACCGAACAGACTCGAGTCACTGACCTTGCCAGACGGTCCGACGGCCGATAATCGGCTCTGTGTGCCAGCGCCCTTAGTGTGACTGTTTCGTTTGTTGTCGGTTTCGTGTTGGTCACATTTGGGGCTGCAACTAATGGTTTTCTATTGATCAATTTGTCTGAAAATTCTGAAATTCTGCTATAATCTCCCAGAGCCCCAGTTAATGTATTGTGATAACTGTTTATGTTGTATTTAACTGATCTAATCAGCCCAAAACCCAAATTATTTTAGGTTTACTATCATATATGAAAGAGAAGTATCAAATGCTTATCCTTTTTTTGAGAAGGGAATGTTTGTCATTTTTGCTTTAGCAATGACGAATAATTGGTGATCAAAATAATTGAAGATTAATTTTGTCAATCGACTAAATTACTAATTCTTTCAGTCAAATGTTTCAGTCACATTTTCTGTTTTTGGCAAAAACATCAACTGCGATATTCTTTAAGACCGATGTGTTTACATTGAGAGATCAATGTAAATCAGAGCATAAAAACTTTACACAGGACAGATATTATGCAGGTAGTCTCACTCTCAGGTAGTTCATCCAAAACTTTTTTAAGTGAATGAAAGAAATATCACCGCAGTGTTCATGGGGAAAAAGCCATTTCTCAGTGGGTGGCAAATGCTTAATAAAAAAAGAAAATTAAATTTTTTTTAAAAAACCTTTTAATTCACTAAATGTTTTTGACCATAATGTGACATTTCAGAGATTCAAAAAGTTTCAACAAACTCTCTGCAGAGAGAAAGAAACGAGGGCAGAGCGACCATGAAGCCCTTGACTTCTTGGTGATGGACATTTATCATGGCCCATTGCCTCATCGGAGGCAACGCTGCCATGTGTTCACACTCAGACAAAGAAAACAGTGTGTGTCACTGTGTGTGTGTGTGTGTGTGTGTGTGGTGGGCAGACTGCCAACACAATCTGACATCGGCTGGCGCCGGCAAAGAGGTGAGTTAGGGGTGATTAAGCTAAAAGCAGCTGACAAAAAATGTCAGATCAACGACACAGACAAATGAAAACCAAACAAAGTACACCTACACATACATACATACATACATACCAAATAGTATGTATTCACTTTCCCTCATGTGTTATAGAGTCTTAAGTATTAAAGAGAAACATATTAAAACATATTATCCTATAGAAAAAGTTTTAATGTTTATACTCTTAAAGTGCTCATATTTTGCTTTTTGGCTTTTTCCCTTTCCTTTATTGTGTTATATATCTTTTTTTGTGGATGTAATAGTTTTAAAAAGTGAAAAAGTCCACCCCAAAAGAACTTACCATCTCCAACAGAAAACACTGTTCACAAACTGCTCCAAACAGCTCTATTGTAGTCCAGCCTTTACTTCAGAGACAAACGTGAGTCACTTTTGGGCTCTATCTTGCACCTGACGGAAGTGTCTTTGCTATTTTAAGACCGTCCAGCGCCCACATCGTTTAAATAGCAAATTCACCTGTGCCCATCTTTGCGCCCATGGGCATGCTGGTCTTACAGGGAGGCGTGTTCAGGTAAATTCTTGACATATTGCTATCTTGAGGCAGCGGGAAGTAATCGCGCCATTGACCAACAAAAACCTGGTCTAAAGTCAATGGCGCAGCATTTCATTGTTATTTTAACAGCGCATTAGTAAAATGCGCCTAGGCTTTTGCACAGCACTATGCTTGTTACACACACAGGGTGAGCCAGCAGCACAGAAACATGCAAAAGATTGCAAATAAAAATATTACGGTGCAAATCCGCCATCATAATAGCAATGCGCCAAGGTCCAAACGCGCCTGGCTTTTAAAGGGAATGGGAGATGACTCTCTGATTGGTTTATTGCATGTTATGCCCAAAACACACCTATGATTAATGAAGACACTAAATACAACCCTTTTGAACCATGCGCCTGGTGCACGGACCTTTTTTCCACCGTCAAACTAGCAAAAGTGGATTTGGACACGCCCTAAACGCACCTGCGCCATGCGCTTCACGCCGTGCGCTTAGTTAGTTAAAGCTCCATTGTGTAATTTTTTGAGTTAATTCTTGGCAAAAAAAAAATTTGTTCTTTCACAAATATGTGCTCATTCATGTGTAATTACTTCCACCAACTAATCAAAGTATTCTCGTACGCGTAGAATCTGCCATTCAGAATCATTCAGAAGACAAAAGAGCTACTCACGCGAATGACGGCAGCCATGTTGCGCCTCCATCTTTAAAATACATTAGCCAAAGTGGGACATACCTCTGCATTTTGCGCTTTTCACTCAGTGGCACTGACTGTGACGAATGCCAGGGAGGGGGAGAAGATTACTTGCTACTGCCGGCAGATTTAAAAGCCTGTTGAAGATGGAGGATTGCGCCTATTCTCTAGGACATGTAACTGAGTCGCCAAGGAAGTTAAAAAGAGAATTAAAACGACAACGCGACAGGCAAAGCAACAAGACCAAAGTTAATATTGGAGTGGCTTTTCCAAGATGGAAAGAGCTCATGAGGAGCAAGGATTTTAAAAGGGACGACGACGTTGCCTGCTTTCTTCTCGACAGGTAATTCTGCCTATTTGTGTAAATTCTAAGTTTTATAGTTGCTACTTGCTTGGCTAACTATAGCATGGTTGTGCTTAACGCTAGAACGACGTCTAGGATACTTTTCCTTGCGTCAATGATGAAAAAGGATTGTCTACCTTGTAACATAAATGTAATCATATGTGTTGTGATTTCCCTGGCAGACAACTCACGTCATGGAGTTGTAACACAGACTAGCTACAGCTAGAACAGCTGCATGTAAACGATGGAGATACTAAGAGCTAATTTCGGTTTCATTGACATTGTTCATACTGCTCAGAGAAATATATTAAAAACGCAAACCTCCGTTTTTTCTCTCCTACGCTGTAAACATTGCCTTACACTATTAATCTCGTACAATATACAGAATAACGATAGGACGGATACCTGATGTTAGCAATGAAATGGTACCAAAATAACATAAAACTAAACTTAGCACAAAAAGTAAGGAAATTTGTGTTTGGTAGATTATTTCTCTGTGGTAACAATGCTTTTCGACAATAAAGGGGGTGTCCATATACTTTTAGCCACTAAGTGTAAATAGAGAGATAAATAGATAATTTGGCAGAGGAGGGTAAAAGGAGTCCAGAGGAAAACAACCTCACAGATCTCTGCCCTCCTCAAAATGAAAACATGCTGATATTCAAACACCACCACTGTGCATCACTCCCTCTCGCTCTCTGCCTCTCTCTCACGCTGTTCCCCTCTCTCTCTCTCCGTCTCACACACGGCTGACCTTTACAGTGAGAAATGAATACATGAATAAAACTAAAATCTGCAAATGACACATCTGCATTCGGCCCTCGAGGTTTCCCCCGAGGTGAGTTTCAGAGAGTCAAATGAGGGCAGTTGGATTTAATCTGAGGCGTGCACACACACACACACACACACACACACACACACACACACGCGCTATTGAATAAACCAACCAAACATTGATTGCCATTTCATTTGCTAACATGAACCAAAGAAAGTTCTGTAAAGAAAGAGGAGAAATAGAAAGAAAAATGATTGAAAATGAGAAGCGAGGAGAAAGGTACTGTATTGTGTCAATGGGATAGGAGATAAATGGTAAGAAGAAATGAAGAGGAGAAGAAAAAGGAAAACGACAGGAGAGGAAGCGTGACGAATGGGCGAGAGGGAAGAGCCTCCCCAGTGGACGAGGAGAAGAGGAGAGGAGGGCTTCGGCTGGGAGGATCAGGGAGGAAGCAGCAGCAACAGTTTGACCTTCGACCAGGGAGTTAAGTTGCGGTCAAGTCCAGAATCACAAAACAGGTTAATCCCTACAGACGTCTCTCTTCCCTGCTCGTACTTCTCTATTCTGAATCAGTCAGCAAAGCTTATCAGAGTCGGCAAAGCCAGCAGGATTCCTCACATATCCGGCCACTCCTATTACTGATGTCTGAGCTGACCGTGTGTGTGTGTGAGACTTAATTGGATGATTATTGTCATGATATCTTTTACCGGTTCATGATTTAGTCGATGAAATAATCACTACTGTTCATCACCGACTCCCAGAGCTCAAAATTATGAATTATTCAGAGCTGCATATTTAGTCTGACCAAGTGTCCGAAAATCAAAAAGGATTCCGTTTATAATATTTGTTTTATGAAACAAATAAAAGCAGTAAATAGTCACATTGGAGAAACTGGATAAGGCAAATGATATGGAATATTTGCGACGAATAATCGATTATTCTGCATTAGTGTGTATTATGTGTAAAGACCTGGTCACACACACGGAAAATATTTGATATTTCTAGCTGATAAAGGACTCAAAGTTTACAGATTGATTACTCTTAGGGGTGTAATCATCTAACAATTCAGCACAGAGGTGAAGTGTTTAAAGTGTTTAAACTAAAGCTGTCAGACTACTGATCGACTGAAACGGCACTCAACTTTTTACCATTTACTAAAGGGCAAAAAACAGGAATTCATATTCTGCATTGAAGCAGTAGATTAAAGACAGAAAATTAAAAAGAAGACAAAAAAAATACATTACATAGGTTTAAAATTCAGAGAAAAGGAGTTTTACTTTGCGCCAAAATCGTGTTGCCTGGAGCAGAAAGAGTTAACGATGTGAATAAAATCCAAAAATGTCTCAGGCTCTGAGAGACCTTTAGCTCCTCTTAAAAGACGCTTGATTGACACGGTGCAGAAGCCTGTTCATCTTTCCACTCTGTGTGTGTGTGTGTGTGTAGGAGTGTGTGCGAAGGGGAGGTTTAGGTATTGGTCTGTTAAGCATCTGTCATTAAACAGTGTGTGTTGTGTGTCTTTCATGGTACACTGCTTTCACTCCAAGCAGGAGTGAAAGGGTCAGAAGAGAGTTTTACTCCAGCTGTATAGAACACGGTGTCAGAAGCATTATAAAAGGTATTAAAAATGTGTTCTAAAGTGATTTGTTCAATAAAGAAAGAGCAGAAATGAGAAAGTCAGCATTATGAAAATAATCTGTAGTTGCAAGAAGCCCAAGAAAGATGTAATCCTCCCTGTTTCGTTTCCTAATAATTCATATTACCTACTTAATCTGATAATAAAAACTCAAGGATATTTTCCAAGTACTTTATTTAGTCAAGACCTATAGGTTCATGTTTCAGTAGTGGAAGTCAGAGTATTTCAAATATCTGAGTGACAGCAGACTATAGTGTTCATACGCATTTAACGTAGTTACAGAATGAGAGAAATTAAATTGCATTTCCTTGCAGCTTTTTATAACTCAGCTCACATTTTGCAATAAAAGCAATATGTTGCAAATAACAGGACAGTGTTGTTTTGCGAGGAAATGAAACGAGTAACCAGACTCCATAGACAAAAAGTGTCATTTTACCTCACAGAACACGGGAGTTGCTGGTCTACAGCTGCCTTGATTTGTTTGCGTGGATAAGTAGCTCATACAACCTCACTTCTAAAAATTGGAACTGTCCCTTTGACATAATAAAAACCAAGTAATTTAAGGAATCCAAATTCTTATCACCATCCTTAAGCCTTCGTTTTTATTTATTTTTTTCTTCTGGCAATAAAACCCACAGCCAGAGGATCGCTCAGATTCACATCATCAGGGATTTTTTCCCTCAACACTGAAGATTTCTATAGATACTGTAACTGGTTTTGCAGATACTCCAGTGAGATTAATTAACCGAAGCAACATGTTGGACACATATTTATGTAAGCAAAAAGCTTGGCCTTGTTCAAATCCACCTCGATCCCTGAAGAGTGGAGTTCAGAACCGACTTCACTAGCTCAGTTTTAGAAGATAAAAAGTTGAAACTATTGGCGTTGGAAAGTGCAGATTTTTACTGTTATGATGAGAAAGCTAATTCGTTTGCATGCGTTACTTAAGGCCTAATGCGAGGACAGCAGACATGGATGTGTCCAAAACACTTTTAGGAAAAACATATTGTACTTAATATACTGTTGCACAGTGGCATATCCAAATCTTTCCGCTGTAAATAGCCACATGCTGAACTGACAACCTGCTGCAGATAATTATGAAATAGATTATGTTTGAAAAGCGCTGCAGCAGAATGTCATTTTTATCCATAAGACCTTTAAAAACAGACATTTAAATGATGGATGGATAAAAAATGGTGGGAGCAGTGATGAAAGGAAGGGTGTAATGTTGCTAATCAGTCACTCAGAGCAGAATGTTTCCTTCCATCTTGTACAGATGAAAACCTGCAGGGTCACTGTGTGTAAACTGCTGCTTCTTCACGATGCCAAAGAGAAAACTTTACAGTCCTGCTTGCTCTTGTGGTAGAAATCTGACTAATTGATCCAGCAGTTAAAAACATTACTTATTTAAGTTGAAATGAGGAGCTGTAAAGAGAATAAAATAATAATTGAAGTAGTTTTTTTTTCATTGTGCTGGTGATAATCTAACTATTGTATTTTGTGTTGTGGTGGTTGGACATATTGTACACTGAAATACGTTTTCATTCAAAGTAGGAACAATCTGCTTTTTCACATGCAGAGTAGATGCAAAATGTTTTAAAATTGTGGCATTTAAGGTTAAAAAAACAAACAAATGACTATTGGTTGGAATTCTCTTTTTTTAGTCACAACCAAAAAATACAAAATTTTCTATGAAAAAGGCAACAGCTTTTTGTCATGAAACTGAAAACCTTTCTGACCACTAAAAGATGAACATGGTTAGATGAACTGGTCAGCGAGCTGAAAACCTAACATATTTAAAAGGTGGAATCTGGGATTCTGGAGAAAGATTGTTAATATTTGAACTCAACACCCAAACAAATACACCTCTCCTGTCAGTGCTCCTTCAATGTTAGCATGTGGCAGATGTACTGTCCCTCTTGTTCCCACTGCATTTCTCTTTATGCATCTATGGCCTTTCCTCTGTCCTGTGCACGAGAACCTACAGAATAGTGTTGTTTGTTTCCCATGAACACTGTATTTTTTTTAAGTGCACGCAGAACGGACAGCTAGCGGACGGAGAAATACGCTAAATTTGACAAAAAGTGCTGCAGAATCGTGTTTTTTAATAAGCAGCAGCAGCAGCAGCAGGAGAGCAGGCCACTGCGGCGTTTTTCAGGTGGTAGTTACACGCTACATTTCCTGAGTGATGCTGTCGCGCCCTGGCCTGCAGCAGCAGACCGCTGAGGGCTCGGAGGAGCTCGGCCACCCAGGCGGCGGGCTGGTGAGCTGTTGATGAAGTGAGGGGTCACCGCGGGGCTAAGTGAGACCTCACACTGGACAAGCAGGCCAGACCTCGGGCCACGATGGCATATGGGTGTGAAGGAGGTGAGGAAGCTGTGGAGGGGTGGGGGTGAGAGGTTGGCCAAGCTGTCCATTCCGCCTCTCACGAGACCCCCAGCTGTCACAACAGACACTTACCAGCTCTCACACTAAACACCCACCAGGGAGAGGGGGGCAGCATCCTTCCTCTTCCAAAGGATGGAAAAGAGGAAGGATGCAGTGGAAAAAGGAGAGGGTAATCTCTTCTTCCTGCTGCTGTGATGTCTGAGGAATGGTGGGATCTGCCCCCGCCACTGTCCCTCTGCCACTTCTGAAGCCAGGCTGCAAACCTGCTAATTATAGCCACTAAAAGGATGAAGGTGTGACCCAAATAGTTATTTTAAGTCTGGAGCAGACTTGTGAGAACCACTGCACACAGACAGAGAGAGAGAGAGAGAGAGAGAGAGAGAGAGAGAGAGAGAGAGAGAGAGAGAGAGAGAGAGACTCAACAAACACACGCGAGCCCAGGTGACACTGCAACACTGTAATGAAAGCAGTTTGGACTTTCTTTCCATTGGACCATCTAGCAGAGGTGAATAGAGCAAAGAGAGGGCATTGAGTCTAAGTAGTAGTCCAAGTATAAAGGATCATTAGATACACAACACTGTATTGGCAAACTATCAGCATCAGTCCAAGATCACTTTGACTGCAGAGAAATAATGCTGAAATGATGAGTCAGTTAAAAGATTAGTTAGGCAATCGATGGCAAAATAATCCATTTCAAATTGAATCACTGATTTTATTCAGAAATAAATATTCTAATTTTGGCTTCACTGATGTAAGGAGTGGCTCATATAACATTTTTAATTAATTATTGGTCTTGGTCAGAATAAGTGAGCAATTTTAAGACAATACATTATAGTCTTGAGACAATATTTTTGACAGTTTTAAAAACCAAAAACAAAGAAATAGTAAATTTCATTTATGGATAGAAGTAACTGTTCTACTTACTGGAATACAACTGCAATAGTGATGTTTTAACCATAGATGGCTGGCTGTACTCCTGGTTTCATGTTAAGCTGTTGCTTTATGTGCGTTCATGTGGTACATTTTAGAAAATGTTTCATATATTTATCAGTCCCTCCAGGAATTCGCAATCACAAGAATTCACACAAATTCAACAAATCACAGTGAATTCAGTGTGACTCGCGATTTTGACCAATCGCCGCAACTTTACCGCAAATTTGACCAATAAGCAGAGTTTCCCACGACTTCAACCAATCCCAGCAGTCCCACGTGCCAGACTTTGCGTCAGTATGTGAGGCTGAGAGCCACTGACCAAGCGGGAGTGAGAACGGGTTGACGTAACACACGTACCTCGCTGAATTCATTTCCTTGATTCTGGTATGAAGAAGAGACGTGTGTGACTCAAATGTCTCACAATTACCAACACCACGTACAGCGAAAGACCGTGCAAAACATTCACACCGTCGTGCCAACCTGTATACATTTTAACATCAAAGTCCGCTGTAACGATTTTTCACTCTGAAGTCGCTGAAAGCTGCTGCTGTTTCCTGTCAGCTTTCTGCAGCGGGCGGGGCTGCAGCTCAGTTCCCCCCACGAATGACGCGCGCGCGCGCACACACACACACACACACACACACACACACACACACACACACACACACACACACGGTGGATGCAGGAAAAACCAGAGATGAGACATACAGGATGACCTAAATTGAGGACAGCTACGTAAGTGCAATGATTAAAGTTAAAGTCCAATAAGTAACGTTACTTTATCAAACCGTATGAATGTGAATGTGTCCCAAGATCAACAAGCCACTGACACATATGTTCAAATTTGATTAATTCAATAAATTATTACTTTTTCTCTTAAATCCACCAGCCTTTTTTCATATTATACCAACATTTGCAGCACCCTGAGCCTTTTTGGTTAGGATAAGGTTACTAGGAAATCTCAGCCCAGAGTATTTTTTCTTTTCTTCTTTTTATTTTTAAAGAACTATACCAAAAAAAAAAATCTCAACTTTCTTTTTGCAATGTTCACTGTCTCTCTATTGCAACAAAACTACAAAAGACATTGCAACTTAAAAAAAAAAAAAAAAGAAGGTACGGAACCTACATTTTACCTCAGAAATCAATGTTAAAATGACACTAATTCACAAACACAGGTTACCTATTCTACATTATAGTGTATTAAATATCTTGACTGCATGAGAATGTATACATCAATGAATGCAGCAGTGATCTCAGGAGAGTTTTCTTCCATCATGACTACAAGTATTTTCTCTACACCAAAACTTCACACCCACCTGCCTCCGTTTGTTGAATACATGCTGCTTACACCATTCTTCGACCGACCAACCCCACCCCCCCCACATTCTTTTCACACCTGATAGTCTATTGACGGAGTGTCCCGGTACCACGCGTATCACTTAACCCCATGTCAAAACACAGGTGTAACGTAAGCCCGGGGAGCAGGCGAAAGTCCTGAGCTCAGGTATGGTATGCTCAGAAGGTATGTGCGATCTGGGAATGGCACCCTGCATGTAGCAGAGAACAGAGTTACTGCAGGCAGGGGAGCTGGAAAACAGCCAGACACTGACAGAGGGGAAGGCACACCTTCGCCTTAGGGATCCACAACACGACGAGATAGAAATGCGACTCAGCGGTTATGAAAGGCAGAAAGTGATGAGAGTAGTTTTGGATGGAGGACAAAAAGGATTGGTGGAAAGACTGGTGCTCTTACCATGGCGCCCCGTATATCCGGAATCCCTTTATGGTGACGTCCGAGTCCTGCAGGTACACACAGTTTGTGAGGAGCGTCTGGACATTGTCAAAGTCCTCTGGTTTGAGTTTGGACACTGAGGGGAATCGGTAGTAATCCTGCTTGACCAGCTCGGCCATAAAGTCCTTATCAAAGGTCAGCTCGTGGTTCCCGGCGATCACCACCTTAAACTCATACGGGAGGCCACCTAGAAGAGACGAGAGAGGGAGAGGGTGGTGAGCTGAAGCCCTGCATCCACATATGCATCCACATGTTGAGCTCTAGTCTGTAGCCCTTTCTTCTCATACTAGAATATTGTCCTCTCTGACATTTTGTAATATCTCTGACCTGAAACAAACCGTAAATGTGAATGTATAGCATATCAGGAACAATTGCTCCCCCAACATGTAGCTGAGAATGCCTGAATACATTTTTGTACAAAAGCTGACTGAAGTGACGGCGGAACATAGAACTGAACTGAGGACGTTGCAGTTACACGGTATGAGTCTGGTTCCATCCTGCATACGGGGATGTCAGATCTTGTCCAAAGGTTTTAGTATCCTGTGTCCTCTACTTCAGTTTCAGCTCCCCGATAGGCCTGTATTGCCTTTGTATTATTATTACCCCCACCAAGGAGGTTATGTTTTCAGTTCGGTTTTGTTTGTCAGCAGGATTACGGAAAGGATTACTACTGGGCCGATTTTTATGAAATTTGGTGGAAGGATGTAGCATGGGCCAAGGAAGGACCCACTAAATGTTGGAGCAGATCTGAATCGCGGGGCGAATACACACATTATTTTTCTCTTTCGTTAGCACTGTGAGATAGGGCATGTGGCAGGGTTCTGCGCTCTCTGAGTGCTATTCCAGTTGCGATATGAAATTACAGGAAACATAAGCATCAAGTTCATTCATACTGAAAAAAGTTTCAATCTGTTTTTAAATAAAAAAAAATAAAAAAAATGGACAAATAAAGATTTAGAACAACTCTTAACTCAACAGTGATTTTACATTCCTGAAAAATGTAGGTGTATCCTTACAAATATTTGACTTTTGTAAGTCAAAAAACTAATGTTATTTCTGATCTATATTTGTACACATTTTACTGCATGTTGTCAGCAAATCAGCAAAGGATATTATTAGTATCGTTTCTAAGGTTGTTAAATTAAATTAACAAAAAGTACAACACATTCTTATGATTTCATTAATGATTGATGATGACGGCAAATGATTATTTACAAACAATACCAAACTAATTTACCAAACTAATTCTTCACACGCTGCACATTTTGTCCAGATTGTACAGCTCTGTTCTCAAGGCAGATAAGTATTTCATAAAGTCTCAAAGGGATTATACTTTCCACCTGGTTGTCCTAATATTTTGTACATGGAGCATACATTCCCCCTGTATACCTAACTCAGAGCACAGATCAGGCCTGGAAAGAAAAGTCAGATGAGCAAAGGGGGAAAACACCCTCAATTCAGACAGACAGTCAGAGAGGTTACAACCACAGCTGACGGCTCTGCTTGACCCCAGCAGTCCATCTCTGCAGACACCGGGCAGCTGGAAAAAGCATGAACCTGAACTAAATAGAGAAGAACATCTATTACAATTCTCATCCCCTCATCTTTCAACTTCTGCTGTGGCCTTTTCGCGCTCCTCTTTCAGGGTGATTTGTCCCGGTTCCCCTTCGCCATCAAGAAACTGACTTACTACTTTATTCCAGCAGATTGAGCACTCAACGAAAAGCTCTGGCCTTCATCACCCCTCCATTCTCTCTCCTTATTTCTCTTTTTCCTCTCTTTCATTCTGGTGTTTTAGGCGTCCTGTTGATTTTGCTACTTTCTGTCTTTTGTAGCCTGCTCTGCACAGTAGGTTCTTTATCGACTAATCTGCAGGCTAATTTATGTGTAGAGTTAACCTAGCAGCAACCCCCAACCCAGGCAATATAATATATAATAAAGGCTGCTACTAACGATTAATCTCCCGATTATTCTCTTGATTAATCTATTAATTATTTGGTGTATAAAATCTCAGAAAAACGTCTGTCTCAGTTTTCTATAGCCTAAAGTGTTCGTTTTGTCAGACCAACCCAAATATCTTTTGTTCACTTTTAAATGATACAAAGAAAAGCAACAAATCCTCACAAGTTAGAAGCTGGACCTTGGTAATGATTGCAATTTTTGCTAGAGAAAAATGACTAATTAATTATTAATCTGTTGTGGGTTCAAATTCAGCAGCGGCACTTTAGAAGTGTGGCATTGACATGAGTGATGGCTCAATGCTATGCTAATGATTTCATCGTGATTGCTAAAGGACATACGGTCACATTGTTTTGCTGACGTAATGTCATGTAGTGCTGTCAAGAGGTGATTTACTGATTTATTTATTTTGTTTTATGAACTGAATACAGTTTCATAGCTTTGAAAGCATTGACGTTGGATTGAGATCGATATTCGGAAATCATCACTTCCAACAGATTAAGGCAGCCTGTGTTAATGTGGATGTTACTCAGTCTCGAAACACGAGTAGGAAATTGGTTCTGACCTCAACTCTGGGCAAAAGAACACAACTTAAAACGTACCACCATCTAACCTCCTTAGGATAACCGTGTAGTGCTGGGTAGCCATAATTACAAATCAAATAAACATTCAATCCACTTTTCAGATGAAATACTGTATATAAACGTAATAGAAATCTAATTTTTTACTGCCAATGACAATCATCTAGCAGAGGCTTTCAAAAGGTTTACGTTTATTGTCGGAGTTTCTGATATGAGCACAGCTCAGTCAGCTGGTTTTGGTGATTTGCATGTGTGAAGACATTGGGGAGTCTGATTAAATGGAGCTAAATTTAGTTGGGAAGTCAAAGTTTAGAGGTCTAGATTACACATATCCTTTGCATACGTCCTTTGAAACTGCTTTTCGGCAGTTATATTTTAACATTTAGCAGATTTTACAGGGTCTCCAACACATTTATTGACAAAAACTGTGCAAAAGTCAAATGTATGTACACTGCATAATTATTGCACATATTTACAGGCAAGATTCATGCATCCACCTACAACATGGAGTTTGACTGGCAGGAAAGTATTCGGCTTATCAACACTAGCCGATAGCCCTCTTTACGGGAAGTGCTTTTGTCCGTTTTGAGCCTCTGCTCCATAATGCTCTGACCAGTGATAGCAGGAGGGTTTGATGCATGCCAAGAGGGCAAATTGAATAAAATGTTGAATAAAGAGTCCAATAAAAAAAAAAAGTTGAATAAAAATGCTTTTGCCTCATGACAGTAAGTTAAGGAAAAGACGTACTGCTCAATGCAGCGTTCAAGCTCACAATTGGAAATAAAGATAATAGAAACTGGATAGAATATAAATTCAATCAGGATACGCTGGCTCAATCCAGATGCAGATAAAAATTTCACCGCATCGGTGTGTCAGAGAGAGAGAGAGAGAGAGAGAGAGAGAGAGAGAGAGAGAGAGAGAGAGAGTGTGTTCTTTAATGCTGAAAATGAAAGAATCATGGTTTCCCGGTCTACAGGTTTCATTCCCCCTCCTCTAAATTAGCTCTTGACGCGTCTCAGGATCATAAATTCCAGTCTAACCTTATGCAGTATGAGAGCACTGTCTCTCAGTCCCCCCCCAACACACACACACACACACACACACACACACACACACACACACACAAAAAATGGTGGGGAAACATAATTACCATCAAACAACTCTACAGTATCTCCATTACTCTACTGGGAATTTCTACTGCTTTTTATTGCCACTGTGATCCATCTTACAGAGGGCTGGTGGAGTGATACACCTAGATTTATATTTTATACTTTGCCCACAAACGGGTATGAAAATTAAAATCAGCACAAAAAAACTCTGAAGAACTACATGTGCAGACAAATGTTTTACCTCTCAAAAAGGCAGATTTATAAAAAAAAAAAAAATCTAAAAAACATTTAAACAAGAAAGTGATTACACAGTGCAATACTTAAAACACACTCCAACCATCCCTCTGACATCCCTTCAATTAAAAGGTGAATATCTAAGAAAATTAAAGGGAATCCTTGAGGAAATATGATAGAACCAAATCAACATGTTTTCCAATTGGTGCCGAAGCTGCGGTCTTAAACCACACACGCGCGCAGGAAGTGAACAAAACCTTCATTTGTTAGTTCTCATTGTTGAACACAACGCACGCTACAGAGGCCTCTGGGAGCAGCTTAAAGCAGCAGATCAGAGCTGATTCAGGGAAAGCCATCCTCTACGTCGATCTCCAATGATCTACTTCAACAGGCCGAACAGCAGTCGATGGCCGAACAAACCGCTGACTCCTCCAGAGCCTTCTGAGAGGAGCAGACGAAGGGAGGACACTGCTCAGTTTACAGACGCTTTAAATCTACAGCCTCATCCAGCCCAGAGTTTAGAATCTCTTTGGATGTTGTTGAGTATTCTGTTTTAGTTGTATCAATTCTGACTGGAATTCCAAACGTAATAGTCTTTTCCTGTACTTTAGTGGTAATTTTTTTCTACCCTCGAGAGAGTTCCGAGAGGTTGATGACCAGGTGTGATCTCCACACGTACAAGCCATGGTGCTCCCAAATACACTGAGCCATTTTCCACTTTGCCCTGCATCGATCCCCAATTATGGCCAATATCGTGGTTTTTACTGAGGCTTAACAAAGCGCACACACACACACACACACAGTTTGTGTTGATGAATGGAGGAGTTTGTATGTGTTTGTGTGTTCAACCTTTGTATATATATATATATATATATATATATATATATATATATATATATATATATATATATATATATATATATATATATATATATATATATGTGTGTGTGTCTGTGTGTGTGTGTGTGTGTCTGTGTGTGTTTCAGGAGGGCATATTAGGGCACAACACCTGGCAGTAGGAGTCAGCCTGGTAAAGTGGGTGCACTACTGTGGCTGTCCAACTACAAATCACATTCACAATTCATAAAACCGAAAATTTTAAAAAGGTTGACAGTATGTCTAAAGGAACACGCCGACTTTTTGGGACTTTGTCTTATTCACCATATCCCCCAGAGTTAGATAAGTCCATACATACCCTTCTCATCTCCGTGCGTGTTGTAACTCTTTCCGACGGTTCCACCGGTAGCTTAGCCTAGCATGGATCCTGAAGGTAATCGGTTCAAACTAGCCTACTGCTCCCAATAAGTGACAAAATAACACCAACATGTTCCTATTTACATGTTTTGATTTGTATAGTCACAGTGTGTACAAATAACAAGGTCACATGAGACACAGCCATCTTCTAACCGTATACAAACTGGGAACTATATTCTCAGAAAGGCGAAGCACTGCTACTTCTGCTACTTGGGCGGAGTGATATGCTTGCAGCACCTGAGAAGCACCGGACAGAGAGTAGAAATACTTTGCCTTTCTGAGAATATAGTTCCCAGTTTGTATACGGTTAGAAGATGGCTGTGTCTCATGTACCTTGTTATTTGTACACGCTGTGACTATACAAATCAAAACATGTAAATAGGAACATGTTGGCGTTATTTTGTCACTTATTGGGAGCAGTAGGCTAGATGGAACAGATTACCTTCAGGATCCGTGCTAGGCTAAGCTACCGGTGGAGCCGTCTGATAGAGTTACAACACGCACGGAGATGAGAAGGGTATGTATGGACTTATCTAACTCTGGGGGTTACAGTGAATACGCTAAAGTCCCAATAAGTCGCGTGTTCCTTTAAAACGTTTTAAAGAGGATGTTGACTTCTGGGTACCAATACACTCCCTGGTAGCTAGTATCCAAATCTCCTAATCTCCAAATATGGTGTCAATGGTGATCACGTTTTTAAACATCTTTTTTCTGTCTGTTATGTGCCTTCCATTCACATCGAGCAGGAATTTTGCATCACTGACCTTTTGAAAACGCACTCCAGAGTGGATACAAAACAAAAAGGTTGCAGTTGTAACGACCAACCGCATGAGGAGGAGGAGGAGGAAGAGATTCAGCCATTTCACAATGTGGACTGTACAACAATCCCTAAAACACTATGTGTGAATGGAACCTGTCATATAAATGGTGTTTTTAAATGTATCTGCGTTAGTGTGAACACAGCCTCGAGTTTACATATGGCAAAGAAGTGGAAGATCAGGAGGCGGCGAGTTAGGATTGCGATGGAAGCTATGTTTTAGGTAAATACTGTTGAAAATATGAACATGCAGAGCATACTGACCGACAGTAGAGAAGTGGATTATGCTGCAGGAGTGGTTTGAGAAGTCTCTACAGACGCCTGAATTTCTTTTTTGCTGTGAAAACTGGGTCAATGTTGGAATCTGCTGTAACTGCTGTGAATCCAGACTGACTGCAGCCGCTGTCGTCTTTGGAGAGGCCAAACTTTGACAGCTACCTTTCAACTCTACAGGGGGTGAGTGTCTGATACTCTAAACAGATTTTGAGAGCAGTGCCACTTTAAGCTAAGGGGTTCTATTCACTCTATTATTGTAATTATTCACCGTCTAGTTTAAGAAAGTGAACTTCATGGTTAAATGAGAAACATTGTCACTAGAAATGTACTTTCCACTTTTTTGTGCACAGGCCAGACTACTAGCGAAAAGCGAGGAGGTGTGTCCAGATAGCCTGGGAAAACCCTGACGAACTTCCGGCAAATTTGAGATTTGCTCTGCGAGTCAGTCTGACCAAGAGTCCATTCAAGCCCATTTCCAATTTTTCCAAAACGAGGCACCAATCACAACACGATGGCGATAGCACAGCGACGGCAAGCAGCTTTGAATGTAAACAATTACATTCAACATAACGGCCACCGAAGCGCAGCAACCCGTTGATGCCGCCGTCACTGCTACGTCACCCGGATCGTTGGTCTGATTGGTTGAAGGACTATCCAATTGCGCCCAGAGGCATTTGAGCGGCGTCCGTTGCCGGCCTCATTTCCAAAGGTCCGACGCCCCTTTGGAAATGAGCTGTGAATGAACGTTACCCAGACCCACTCTCAATTACAACTGAGAAGGGTCTGGTGTCGCCCAGGGTACTGGTCCAGAAAGAACACAAAGTCAAAGTTCCCCTTGGCCACTGGATTTTTTTTGGATGTGTATTCTCCCCCTAACAGCCAATGGGACACATTAGGTGTAACTAGCTAGCACAATTTTGTGTCAGGAGGGTGTCTCTGTGTATTTGCGTGTCTGACTGATTTAAAAACTGACGAGGAACTCCAGGGGCACGTTCAATGTGAAAACTGTATGCACCATATTGGTATGGCTTCCGGGTTGAGCGACGTTTCCTGAAAAACGTGTGTGTCAGAGGTGTTGGGGCTTGCTTACACAAAAACACACAGCCATTTTAAGGTTAAATAAATGCTTGGCTACGTTTTGTCGGGGCTAAATGCACGCCAGTTCTTATGGTAATTTCCTTCAGTGGCTCTCCTTTTTACTCTTGTCTCTGTATGTTTATGGAGTCAAGGCTTCGGGAGGCACACACATTTTCCTCAAGTTTAAACACACATCTCTACCATGATTTGTGGCAAAGTTGTCCACTTGTGTCTTTCCATTGTACTTTATATACAATCGTGATGCCTCTATAATATGCTTTGCGTTCAGTATTTTAGACGTTGTGCTGTTACCGTTAAATTTCAGGAGGTTGTTTAATCTCACCTGCTGAGGGCTGATTAACAGGCAAACTAAAACGATTGAAATATAGACAAAATAATTAAAATTTCTTAAAACGTTACAGGCAAGTGAGGTGGGTGGCACCTATTGATTGATGCACTTGGTGAGAGGGAATGTCAGACAATGTGTGTGTTTTTTTTCATGTGGGTGAAACATGACTACATTAGAGCGACAAAAATGCTTCAGGTCTCGTCTGGAGGGGCTGGAGATGAAACACTTGCTGCTGGGATAGCGCACGCACACACACACACACACACACACACACACACACACACAGGTCAAAGGTTAACTGAGCCAGGGTGTTAGGTCAGAAGGGTTAAACTGGCAGTTGTGGGATCAACACGGAGGGGGGGAGTCATTGTGTGGTCCAGTTACTGGTTATGTGTGCAACATGTCTCGTGCCTTTGCCCGTCCCCCTGCTCACGAGAGAGCTTGTGCTTGTCAGCTTTGTGTGAGTGTGAAAACCAATGCGCACGTCCAGCGGCGTGCAGACGAATGTGTGTCTTAAGCTGCTCAATACCTAGCCAGTCGTTGAACTTCTTAACCTCGGAGGGCAGGCCCAGCTCGGTGAAGTCACCCATGTGCAGCAGCACGTCGCCGTAGGGCATCTGGATGCCGTCTGTACGCGAGTGTGTGTCGGACACACACACAAACCTGGTGTGTCCTGCTGGCTTGGGAGTGTCATAAGGAATGGGGTCCACCCTGAAAAGACGGAGACACAAAGAAAGAGAGCTGTGAACATTTACCTCAATAATGATACTATAGTAACCAAAGTATTCTGTTATTCATTAGATGTGGATCCTCAATTCTGATATTTATTTAGATTAATTATAATCTGTTAAAGTTAAAGTCCCTGATGTTTGCAGACATTTTACTGTCTGTAAAAAAGTGTCGGTTACACTTTACTTGAAGGCATCTACGTAAGAGTGACATGACACCGTCATGAATGTGTCATAAACATTATAAACAAGTCACAAACGTTTATGACATAACGCTTCTGTCATTCAGTTCTTGTCATGACAAGTTAGAGTTAGGGTTAGGGTTCATGTGTCATGACTGTGTCATGTGTTCATGACAGTGTCATGTCACTCTTATGTAGATACCTTCAAGTAAAGTGTTACCAAAATGTCTTTATCACCAGAGCAGTAACTTTCTCATAATGCTTTCAATCTGAAAGGTCATTTTCTTACCCATCAAATGACACAGTCAACAGTCAAGTATGTTTGATTCCATGTTATTCTAAACAACAAAAAGACCAAACTCAACCGATTTTGCAAACAATTACATTTTCCACTTATTTTTGAGACATCTGCCTTTGGTTTTATTTCATAATTTTGCACATTATTCTCTGTAAAAAGGAGCTGCAATTCAAAGAATGTGCCTTTTTCCCTTTTTGTGATATTAAAAATAAAATAAAAAGGTGTACACAATCCAGAAGCATATTTTTAGGAAATGTATGCTAATTTCACACCAGATAGCAGAAGGGGCACAATTGAAAAACAGAAAAAAATATAATTTGTTGTGCAAAATAAATTACATGGTCCAATAGAATAATGCATGCAGCAGACCAAAATGCATCTGAAAGAAAAGAGGAGACATTACAATGGTAACAAATGTGTAGTTTGGGCCGAAAAGGAACCACCGATGGGTTGATTTGTGCACACAAGGAGGGCAATGGCTGTTTTGTGGCCACAGATTGGCTAAAGAGACGGTGAATTAAGGCTTGCCATGTCCTCTCTATCCATTATCTAAAGAAAAAACACTTAGACCCAAGTCTGGCTGGGAAAAAAGCCTTTTAATCAGCCTTTTTGTTGGATGTAAGCACGTCTGTTAAAAAGGAAGAAAAACCTGTACTTTTTTCTGACTGAAAGAAGGAAAAAAAAAATCATCTTGTCTATAATTGAAGTCTACAACGTGCAATCCTCCAGCACTCAGCCACTAGACCATTATTTCATTAGAAGGGATGTCACTCTGTCGAAAACATCAGACACATAATCAACGCTGCAATCTCCAACCTGACACACACACACACACACGCACGCACACACACACACACACACACCTCGCATGTGTGCACAAACATAGCATGAAAACAAGATGAAATCAAAAGGTTTCAGACTGAAGAAGTCATCACTGCCAGAGATGGAGAAAATAGGCACATCGGCACAAAAGAAAATCTTATTGGGGGGGGCAACATTGCATTTGAGGAGTCTCATTTGGGAAGCAATTTTCATGTTTTCCCATTTCTGGGGCATGTGGAGAAGAATATTGTGCATCGAAAAGGTTCACAAACAGCCTGCAATCTGTTGTTCTTAAGTTCTGGAGACTGAAGGGCGTAGCAAATGATTAAAAATTATTTTCATCAAAACCATTATTCTGCCTTGTATTGAGGCATTTTTTAATTTATTTAAGTATGTTTTGTGTTAATTAGTCACCCATTTGTATTGTGATCAAAATTGATTAGAAATCTGTTTATAGACAAAAAATAACTAGGTGTTAATTTTTAGTCCAATCTGGTAAAATAAACAAAATCAAATTGCTGTTCTTCTTCACATTGCAAAAAACATGTAAATTCAATGTTGCAACAAATCAGGCAAACTCACGGACTGACCAAGACACCAAATACAACCGGAGATATTAAAGGGGTCGATAGCTCCATAGTCACAGCATAGCAAAGTCAAGTTGCTGTTGTCTCACTGTATATGCCACCATATCGCACAACTCTTGTCTGGTGCCACTGTCTTCAGTCTAACCACCATTTGTAATCACCATCTGTGATCAGTGGCCACTTTTGCTGCAACACAATGTCTCTCATCCTTCGACCTATATGTGCAATTGCAAAATCTTGGCAGATTACTTAATGCGAATGTTATATTTCTACAGTTTATCTTGCAATCAATGCAAGATAAGATCACTGCTGCTGTGATAACTTTCCAGTAAATGTATTATCTGCTGTGCAGCGTTTTTCCGTCTAATAACCCAAACTCATGGATCTGTAACTCAAACTGGACATCCTGCATCATATCTTACTGTTTTACCAGAATCTAGAATTAAGTCTGCTACTTGCATTTTCTCGCTTGAAGCCTGCAATCAGTTAGTTATCGGTATTGGTCCTGTCTTGGGGTGGGACGAAATATCGATAAGACAATATATTGTTGTCCTTGCGATATGATAATCGATGCGCTGGCGCCAAATATCAATATTTTAATTAATGAAATAAGGAGCTCTAGATAGATTTCCCTGCTCCTCGTCTGGACTGTACTCTATATGTCTGTAATTTTAATTTACAGACTGAAAAACTTGTGCTGTTTTTCTAACTGTTTGACTTGCAGTAAATAAAAGGGAGAAAACTGGCACTTTTCACAGGCATTTTGTATTCATAGTTAGACAGATATCATGATGTATCATTATAGGATTGTCTAGCAATATATTGATTATGGCAGAATTGCTGTATGGTGATATTAATCGGTATTGTGAGCCATGTATTGTGTATTGTGTACCGTATCGTGAGGTACACTGTGATTCCCATCCCTAGTCCTGTCCCTCCTTCAAACCTTTACCGCTGCAGCTGGGAGATCTCAGCTTTGCTCTGAGACACTGGAGCACAGCACAATTCTCAGTAACCCAAGCAGGCTTGAACTTCATATTAAAACACATTGGACAAAATGAAAAACTAGCTACAGAGATAATGATATTTACTATTGACTGTGTGCAGTAAATAAGTCTCTGTGCACCTATATACACACAAACGCATTAACTTCAGCCAGCAGAGCAGCACATACATTGCAGTGTAGCTGGTGATTAGATTTGGTGCCTCGGCGTCATGCAGCTTTACAGGATTCGACAGTTCTCGTCATGGAGGAAGGACGAACGCAGAACCACATGGGATGACAAAACACACACATATGCACGCACGCGCACACACACACACACACACACACACACACACACACACACACACACACACACACACAAATTAACACAAAGCCAGGAGAAAAAAAACCTCCATCTCCTCCCCTTTCCTTTGAGATTTAATCCACCCGGAGAATGTAAGTAAATACCAGCAGTCCCTATCAATTAAGAGCAGGCCCGGGCCAAGAAACCTTCATGATAGTGCTGCATAGGTTGCACACACACATACACACACAATGAGAGAAGGCCCCTGTCTTTTCTGTTAACATATGACTGTATAACAATCCAGAGGTTCATTAGTAATGTATACAGGAGTTCAGGAGTTCAGCAGTGCAGCAAAGGCTTCTGATCTATTGTAAACGGAGACAGTGAAAATGAAAAAGTCTTCTTGCGCTCTGGCAGCAGGTAAAAGAATATTCTCCAGTGACAGACTGAACTGTGTTAGCATGAAGGTTCGTGTTAACATGTCTGAGCTTCAGCGTGACATCAGAGGAAAGACTGCGGAGGGAAAAGAGTGGGGGAGAAAAAGAAATGCTAATGCGCTCGAGGAGGGCAGGAGCACACTCTCAAAGCCGCCATGACATTGGAGCGGACACAAAACCGAGGTCTGTGGCTGCAGAAATATCTGCTCGATGAAGAAATGTCTGTGATCCTTCAGCAGAGAAACCTCATGCGTGCATCAACTTCTCCTCACCTACAGCTGCAACATTTGTCTGTCTGCATTTTAGGAAACAAAATAATTGTATTGCACTTCTGCAACTTAACATTCATTTTCATTTTAGTGCAGTGTTTCTTGAGCTAACACCAGCCAGACAATCCGGTTTTTGTTCTTAATGCCATGCTCTCGTAATTACAAAATTCACAGATGTTCCAAATTTGGGAACTAAAACATATTTCCAAAAAAACAAAAAATCAAGCCAACTTTTTTCCACTTTGCTCATTCTGTTTTTCTCCAAAAAATGTCAGGTTTCTCTGCTGCTTTTACATTTCAAGTTGTCGTTTATTCACAACACATAATGCTTCAGATTTAAATGTTACTGGGCAAACTCAACAAGGACTTTCATGTGAATTGAAAATCAAGCACTTCAATTTGATTATTAACACACCTTGCAGTAGTTCATAAAGAACCCTGTAGCCTCCATGAAGCGCACATATATACACACACACACACATCTACATTACATTAAACAAAAATACATTAAAAGAAATTCAAACAAAAAATATAATCAAATTTAAATAAGAAATTTAAATATGCAAGCAGGCAGTACGTAGCCGGGTTGGTTCAGTGGTAAAGCAGGCGCACATATACTGAGAGGTTTATGCCTCGACGCAGAGCTGACAGAGCTCTCACCTAGCTGTCAAAAATAAAGGCAGAAAAAGCCCCAAAAAATAATCTGCACATGTATAATATCAATGCTGAAATAAGATGCTTTGCCCTAAAAATGCTTTCAGATCAGAAAACCATACAAGGTAAATGTGAAACAACTAAATTCTGGAAAAGTGGATTGAACCCAGACACAGTTATTGGTTACATGTGCGATACAGAAGGGAATAACAGTGAGAGAAGTATAAATCTTGGGAGAGACATGCGGAGGGAAGGAGGAGTGCTCTCTGATGTCTGTAGGAGGATATTCAATTTGACTGAGCACACTTGGCTCCGTGGCCTTTTAGAAAAACACACAAGCAAACAGGGTCAAAGTTCAGCCTGAGCTTGCTTCTTCAAACGTGACACTTAACTCGCAGCAGATAAGGTCGCCGTCTATGTCACTGTCTGACTCGTCCAGCTCTTTAAGGGCGTCACATAATCATTGTGATTGATTGCAACACTTCCTTCCGAGTCTATGCGCCGTCCAAAACAGACCGTGGTGGTTTGCTGTGCCGCCAAAAAACTGTCCAGCTAAAAAGCTCTTATCATACATTTTAGTATAAGTTATATTAAACCCCCCGCTATCTATCACTACAAGAGATAACCAATGTTTACTTCTAATATAAAAAATAAAGACCTCACCAAAGGAATCGTTGCAGAACTTTCATCTCTCAATGATTTCAACTGTGAAATCCACTATTTTATTAACATAAGTTGACTCAACTTTTACCTTTATCCAGCTTTGTTGTCCTTGTTTTTGGAGCTGGATGTTTATGTCTGTGTCAATATGAAACCGGTAGCTCTACAGTATTTTGTATATACACTACACGGCCAAAAGTATATGAACAATCGACGAAAGAATAAGAATCCTGAACATCACACCTATGTCATTCCAAAACCATGGGCATTAACATGCTGCTTTAACAGGCTCCACTCTTCTGAGAGATGTTGGAACCTGGCTGCAGGGATTTGCTCCCATTCAGCTACAAGAGCTTTAGTGAGGTCAGCCCCTGATGTTGGGTGATGAAGCCTGGCTTAGATTCAGCATTCCAGTTCATCCCAAAGGTGTTGGATGGGATTGTGTTCAGGGCTCTAAGCAGACCAGTCAAGCTCTTCCACATCAAACTAGGAAAACCATTTCACAATTTCTTTATGGCCGTTTTCAAACCTGCCTTGTTAAGTTTGGTTGAATCGAACCCTGGAGCGTTTACCCCGTTGGTGCGGTTGGTTTGGGCAGGTGTGAACACAGCAGTCACACTCAGGTGCGGATCAAAACAACTGGTCTCGTTGTGGATCCAAACAAACTCTGGTACACTCCAGTGCGGTTAGTTTGTGGTGAGAATGTAATCCGACCCAACTACCAGGTGTCCTCCGCAAGTTTGAGTTAAAAGGCTCCTGTAGTCAGGTGTGCTTTGCAATCTGCGATGGTTCGCTTGGATTTTCCTCCATGTGAAACAAAAGCGAACCAAGGGGAAAGTGCTCTAAGTTTACAAACTCATCAACTGACTTGGCCCAGAGCAAACAAACTGATGCTGTCTTTGTGCACGTGGGCATTGTAATGTTGAAACAAGACAGGGCCTTCCCCAACTGTTGCCACAAAGTTGATTAAGATTCCCCTTAATTGGAACAAAAAGAGCCTTACCTAAATAACAACTATATGGACAGGGGTGTCCACAAACCTTATACTTGTAGTGTAACAAAGTATATTAAGGCTGGGCTGAATATTTTGATGCCCATTAACCCAAGCCCTGGCAGAGTCAACGACCTTTGAGCTGCCCACTTGTCTAAGACAGAAACGCACGTCAATCACAGTCCGCCCCACTGTCTGTTTTATACCTGCCGCCACTTGCTGCCGAAGGATTAGCCTCCAGCTCCTCCTCTCTCCTTCCTGTTCCTTCATTGTTAATGGAGCCGTCCTGCTAATGATTTCTCATCAATAAAAAGCCCCCCAGCGGGGACACAGCCGCCTAAAACCTCCGAGGGTCAAAGGTGAAATGTGGAGATAGACTGCTAATCAACTGAAGCTGACCCGTTCTTACATGACAAACAGGATCAAGACTTGTACACTCACTGGTTCAAAGGGTATCAGGAAGACACAGCTCCAATCAACTCGACTCTACAGGCTGTGGGTTTTTGTATGTGTGTGCAACTGCAATATAACAACAGCATTCACTCATCGAAAATTGACAAATTCACACACCACCACCACCATCATGCATTCCTGTTCATTTTGCAATAAATGTCAGCTGATCACATTTAATATTTGTTTAAACTACATATACGCTGCACTCTGCAACGGTCTGACTGGATGAGAGCTGCAGATCATGAAAAATAAAATCATGAGCAAACTAGGGCTGCAGAATTAATCGCAATTGTATCAACAATCGATGACTAGTGCAATATCCAAATCGCAGGGGGGCGCAATATTTGTTAAAGGCAAAATATGTGTCAAGCCATTCTGAATTAAGTGTTGTGGTGCTGCAGAGATGTCCCGGCCTATAAATCGTATCCTCTTTGTTTCAGTCCCTCCAGAAAAACGCGATTATGCGATCGCATAATTCAATGCATAATCAGCCAAAGTCTGCATAGTCCGCACTTTTCGCTGCATAAATTGCAGAATTTCCGCGCAAAATATGCGGGGCTTGCATGATTTCATAATCCCCGCATTTTTGTTGCAAAAAAGTCACATATATCTTAGCAGAAAGTTGAAAAATGTTGCGTTTACTTCACACAAGAGCAGCCATTTTCCCCTGTTGCCATGGGAACGTTATGAAGTGACGTAATTACGCGACGTGAACATCATCGAAAAGCTGCAAACCCCGCCATGAAGCCACGGTGAAACCGCCGTTTTTGCAAGTTCCCGCAATTTCATCGCATAAATATCCCGCATATTCCATCGCATTTTTTAAGAAAACATGCCGCATAATCAAGGATTTTTCTGGAAGGACTGTTTGGTACAGATCCTTGCAAAAATCACACTATAAATCATTTTAATTTCTTTCAATGGTTAATAATTTTCAATGAAAATGAGAATAATTATACAAAAACGATCATTCCCTCCAATATCGTGAATCATATCGCAATCGCAATATCAGTCAAAATAATCGCAATTAGATATTTTCCTCATATCGTGCAGCCCTAGATCAAACCAAATTTCCATGACAAATTGCTTCCTGTATTTGACAAACGTTTATATCAAACAGAATCAGTGAACTCGCTTCTGGTCGTATTATGTTACCACTAAAAAAAAATGTTTTTAATGTAAGAAACGATTGGCCAATTAATCAAATTTTTGATTGTCAATTAATCAATTAGTTGATTAACAGAACATTTAACAATAATTGATGAAAAGTCATTCCTCCAGTTGCTCAATTGTGAATATTTGCAGATTCTTTGTTATTTATATATATGAGCATTTTTCACTATTTTTGACATGACAGATAAATCCATAATGAAAAAATAATTTGTTGCAGCCCCTAATGATTTTCAGGAAATAAAACTAAATCAAACTGTGATATAAAATGGAGAATAATTTGTACTTTTCACCTGTTTAAAAGTCAGTGCGAAATGTTATTATACAGAGAACCAGTTACAAACGTTAGTTGCTTTTATTGTGACTTCAATCTCTCCGATTGAACTGAGCAAGATGTGCCGACAGAAGTCAGACCATTTCTAGACTAAACAGTTTCTATGATCAGACCTTAAATCACAGCAGACTGTAAATGGTCCTCTGTAACTTCACAACAAAGACGGTCGGAGAATATTTGATGCTTGTGTGTCCCCTATGCTGCATTAATAGTAAGTTCACACCGTCTTTATCGCTCTTTCAGGAGAAACATCAAAACACAGTGCTCCCCATTTCTTGTCTATAACCTCTGCATCAGTTCCCCTCCCCCTCCTACACACACACACACACACACACACACACACACACACACACACACACACACACACACACCTTCGAGGAGCAGAGAGAGCGCCTCTCTTATCTTCTGCATTTCAGCTGTCTGCGCTAATTCAATAAACTTCAGAGGAACAAAATGAACACAGGAATAACGGAGAGGGGGTGGTGGTGGAGCTCAAGGGAGCGAAGAAAAAAGGCAAAGGTGGTAGAGAGAAACAAGCAAACATGAAAACCCAACAGGAAAAAAGGAGGCTAAAGCACAAACAGAACGTAGATGCGTAATGATTTTAATTCACGAGAGAGGAGGGGTAAAAAATGAGCATGACTGCACTGTAAAATATATTCAAATGAGAATTGATTTTAAAGAATGGTGAGTGATGGCCTTTTGCCTTAATGCCTCCCCCCCCCCACCTCCCGCCCCTTTTTACTCCATTTGTTCAAGCCGGGTGAGTCCTCCTCATCCCTCCCATAATGGGCGAGCATGGCACACAAAGCCTGCGTTGGAATATAAGCACCGCAGAAACCTTCCGGCACTGCACTGCGAAATAAATTGCTTCTGCTAATGCCCCTTTCATTACGGCACAGCCCTTAATTGTGCTGCTGACAGTCTGCCTGGCTGCAGGGCTGATGGGAGGAAGGCTGAGGAGACGGGCACGACGTGGCCCCCGGGGCCAAACGCCAACCAGCAGACTGCTGGGAGAATAAACTAGTGAAGTAGTTTGGACAAACATCACGGCTCACAGCAGAGAGTACAAATAGAAAACATGCCAGCTTCACTTTACAGCACCGTGTCAGGCAAATTATCAATTTTCAACCTATGTTTTGTAAGATAGCATTCAAATGGTTTATGTCGCTCTTTTCAGTAACCAGGTATACTCAGCTTATGTAAAGATCCAGTTAGGGACTTCAAACCCCATCAAATAATTGTGCCTTTAGAAGAAACACAATTAGAATTGGGTCCCTTGAGCCTCAATACTAGGGTTCAGCTAGCAACTACTGTCTGTTTTTTTCCACTTCTTGTACAGCCGCTTGTGTTAGGACAAAATCTTAGGCTTCTTTTGTTAAATGAAAGAAATGGTTTGTAAAAAAGCATGTTTTTATACCTAAAAAGTAAACTTTGCACACAGCCCATCACACAGTGCAATGATCATTAGTAATGTAAGAAAATGTAAATCGCCCGTGTGCAACAAACACAAATACCTGCATCATACTACTTGTGTAGAGTTGGATGCTTGCACATACTCGACAGTAACATGTCTGTACAAAACAAACAAACAAACAAACAAACGATTCAATGTGAGTTAACACCCACCAATTAAAGCATCAAGATGCTGCTTCTGTTAAAACAGAAGATTGAAGTGATCCCATTCCAAGAACGACAACAACAACAACTCCTCTCCATTTCTGAATGATAGGATACATTCGTCAATTTCACCTTACCCTACCCACCTAACCCTTAAAAACACCTTACAGAAAAAAGAAAGCGTGTCTTGTGTTCAAGCTTCTATGAAGTGTTCTGTGAGAAAATAAAATGACGGTTAAAATGAGTCACGTGTATTATAAACAAAACACTGATTACCGGTAAAAGCAAACTAAACACACTTTAAGCTGCATAAATGGAGGACTTGTCACGTTGAGAAGTTGCAGGCTGTGGCAGCTTTGCCTCCATTTCATGTCAAGAGGGAAGTGACATCATCAGGAGATCATGCCGTGCGATGCCAGGCTCCGGGGCCTAGCAGGCCAAAATCTCAAAAACATCAAAAGGGCTTCAATCTCAAAAAACAGCAGACCTGTCCTATGTCAACTGTCAACTGTCACTTAACCCCCCCCCACACCACCACCACCACCTTCATCATCTCCACCACCAGCACCGTCCCGCCGGGCTCCAGCAGCAGGTCAGGGGTGGAGAGGGAACTTAATCAAGGGTTCTCAGGTTACAAAAGCCCCTCCACTCCTGCCGGCGAGCAGCGGCAGGCAGACAGACAGAAACAAAAGGCCACAAAACCGGACTGGCTCTTTGTTTCCAGAAGATCTGAAGCCTGGCTGCTGCTCCTCCACAAACTGTTTGGGAGGAAAACAGCACAATGGTTGAGAAGTAAACATGAGGCTGCACCATTAATTGGAAACTCTCGCCTTTGATTAATAATCAGATTTTCGTGCCACAGAGGCATTTTCAATTCCCGAAAAGTCCTATTGCGGTACATCAATTTGGTTTTCACTTGATTATTCAGTCTGACATTGTGTTCATGTTAGTCGTTTCTGTTATGAAAGGTGAAAGGGGGTTGTTCTCTTCTCAGAAGGGTCTGACATATGCGGCCCTACAATGTCATTTTCAGTCCACACGTTAGCAGTTGCTAGGTTAACTTAATATTCGTTATGTTCATCAAAGAAACATGTCGATTTAAGAGTTATTATTTCTGTAAGTCGACCTATGACAACCTGTATAGCCCATCTATCTCATCCACATCCATTCTGGCACTGGAGCAGGAAGATGGCAGTGCCTGAATCCCACCTGAAAGGCTGACTGTCTTTAATTTGACCTCCTAAAAACATGATTTTGCCACAGTACTTTTTTCCAGTACTGTATCGGATAACAGTCAGGATGATCTTTTTTTCTGAGCTCAGCTCTGCTTTTGATTGGTCCGTTTGAAGTTCAATGATTTTTCAGATTCTTCCGATGTCAAACAAAACCTACTGAATGTAACAAATTAAAGTTTGCTGTGCTGACACAAGATTTTACACATCCCTGAGATAACTTCTCTCTTTCTACTTGGTCTACTACCATCCACATTTAAATCAATACTTCATAAATAATTCCACCCTCTCATGTTAATGTCTACAACCAATAATTGTGCGTGTTTTGGTGGCAGTAATCTGACTTCAGAGTCAACGTTCCCTCTCCGAACAAACAGTTCTTTTTGAATCAATGAAAAAACAAATTAATTCAAAAGGTCTGGAACCAGGCTAAAAGAACAAGTGTTTACATTACAAATGACCAATCAGAACCATGTAACCCTATCAAACCTCACACAAAGTACCGGTGGAAAATCAGAGCAACAAACGCAGAAAAAAAAAAAAAACAATCACACAAAAGTTTAGAGAACAAAATCCTGAACATGTTTTAGTTCCTAGAAGTGGATCATCATCCATCTGTCATCTGGAGACACTTTTTCCAGACGACCACAAACGACTAATAATATATCTGTATTGTAACAATTACCGTGAAGCAGTAACAATCCCCTCAATAGTTAGGTTTCTTGAAACCAAGACAAATAAGTTATTTATAGTTGTGAGGACAATACGAGACAACACAAGTGAAATGAGTAGAAAAACAGCACACGACTGCTTCACCTAAAACAAAACTCAAACAGAAAAACATGAAGCATACCCTGATCCACTTGAAAAGGAGGAACATTTAGTTTTTATTTCTATCTAATGCCTATTATAGGAGGAGAGGGTGAAAAAACTGACACTTCTGATGTGTTCAATGGTAAATTAGACAACATGGGGAGTTTTGAATTGTCTACATTTATGTTTGATAGTCACACAATTATGTGAATATTTCCATCTTCAAAGCATCCCCCGCTGCTGAAGTAAACAAGGTCTAACTTGTTTGCAATATTCAAACATTATGGCTATCATTGGGGGAAGGGGGGGCATCATGCAATATCATGTTGTGTATGTTCAGGTGAATATAGATCTGTGTGTGTTACTGAATGTTAACTGTAGTTTGATTGTACATGTATACGGATATATACAGCTGTGTGCTGCTACGTCACCTTTGCTCTTTCAAAAGACACATTTCTCCTAAGGGAGGCAATGAAGGCTAATCTTATCACGACACAAGGCAAAGGGTCCCTTCTTGGACAGTCCAGCTACTATTACCGACACAGAGATGGAAATGTCCTGTTTAATTATCATCTGAGCACCTCGACCGGCTTTCTTCGTCACGTAAATCCCCGTGCTGAGCATCCTCCCTCCTTCCAATACACAAACTCATTAATGGAGAGATCACAAAAAAAAGAAATGTTGATTTTTACGGTGCGCATATATAACAGCATCAGCTGCTGCTCTCACTGTGCAGAAAAAAATAAAAATAAATCATTATTCCAAACAATTTCCTCGAACACATTTACAGCGCTCCGCCACCATACTAAGAAAAGAAAATATGCCACATTAAAAAAGAAATCTCAAGGAGTTCTTTAATAAAAACTAGGACGGTGTTAAAATAAATGTGTGAAGGCCGTGTTCTTTTGGTGCTGTTTCCTCACTAGCTAGTGTCAGAATATCCACGTGTATAGATGCTGGCAGCAGCATCATTAAATGATTCATACTTATGAGCTCTTCAATCATTCAGAGGGTGGGAATAATTAACGAGGCATCTGGAGGAGTTTGTTAAATATGGAATCTATTTTTCCGAGCATTTGTGAGGTGGTTTAAAGAATTTCCATTTTCCAGCATTAAAATTAATTTATTGATCCCAGGTGTCTTGAGTAAATGAGGTTTGATATAGAGTAAATAACTGCCTTAAAAAAAAGGGAAAAAAGAATGCAGCATCTACTCTGTGTTTACAAGACATGTGTCTGTGACACCGAAAAACACTGATTGGCTGCTAAGTGTCCATATTGTTCCAGTCCAGTTTTTATACCGTTCTAGATCAGGTAACCACAACAGTACTTTGGGCAACGTTACCAGTCTCCCCCCAAACACACACACACAAAAAACTAACCTAAACATGGATTAAACTGACTACAAATCTGAGGTGTCCTGACATAAAAAATAACGAAGTAGGCAGAGGAAATGGCTCTCCACTTCACAACATTTGTGTGTTTTCATATCCAAGTGCCATTATTTTGTCTTCGTCAAAACATTTAGGTTGTACATAAAAACGCAATCCATGTGATTACAGATTTTGGGTCAATGCAGCTAATTCTTCATTAATATAATTTTTTTTATTTCCGCTAAAATCAGAGCCCTGTGCAGGATAAGTCCTGTAGCACAGAATATCACCAACTGTCAAGTATGAAAAGATTCTTAGTGTTTTTAAGTCATTATTTTAAATCAGATTGAAATGATAATTTTTGCTAATTGTATTGCATTTCATCTAAGCAAAGTTCTCATGCAGTTGATTTAGGTTACGACAAAAATAAACACAGATGCATTTGAGAAATTTGGCTTACTTTGTTGGGGGAAAAATGTTTTGTAGAAAAACATCCTAAAAGTAAGGAGTTGTATGAAGGCTATAGGAGGTGTTGGTGGCTAAACTAAAGTATTGTATTAGCACCAGTATTGTTTTACAAAGACAGACTTTCTGCTTTTTAACACCCTGTCGACTTGGAATTGAACTTAAGACCCACCGATTTAAAACCTGAAATACAAACACAAAGCTGGTGGAAAAAGCATGCAGACACCAGATTTACAAATGTTTCCTAATTGCTCTGACAGCTCTTAACTCAGAGAGGAATGGACAACAACTTGGCGGACCAGGTTGCTCTCTCCTAGGGACCGTTACTGGTCCCAGCATGCTGAGCCCACACAGGTAAACACACTGCAGTAATCAGTAAACCCTGTTTAAAGGGGATTTTGTGATCATGAAAGAAAAATTCCCCTTTGATACATATTTAGCGATGTAACTGTCCACATCCTCCTCTATGGAAAGCCAAGATAAACAGCGTTGTTGAATCAGAATAAACCTCCCATCTCCCCTCACTGACCCTGGCAGCACCACTGACAGTTTTCTTGGCTTGCATGGTGCGCACATCAGGTGGGAATTAAAAAAAAATTAACACTCTCAAGGCGTTAATGGCGTAATGCAGTTAAGTCATCGAGTTAGAAATTCCAACACATCTGCGATGAAGATCAACCACAAACAACATCCTCCCTGCACAATCGAATGTGGTCCATCCATGTTATTTAGTAGTGGTTAGGGTTTGCAGCCATTTCCTTGTGTTTAAGACACTACTACGGTATGTCCAAGTTCTCCCACACACTTTGAACAATATTTCATCTTAGCAGGCTAAACGGCTTAAATGCTCAACTAATAACTTGTTTATTTACTAAGATGTATGCTTGACAACCCAGTTCATTTTGAAAATTGATTAATTGACATTTATCAACAAAAGTGCACATTTGTTCTTTCTATTATGATGGACGCATTTCCAAGGATCAATTGAAAAAACAATGGACAGAGTAACTGACGATGAAAATAATCATTATTTGCAGACTAACTAGGATTTCATTCTAAGGGGAAATTCTTCAACCATGCAAAAAAAACAACAATATTTTAAATCATTTGCTGCTAACCTCTTCCTAGAGTCCAATAATGTGGGACATTTTAAGACTTCTTTATTCCTTAAATTCAAGACCTTTTCAGACTATTTAAAGGGCTCACAAAAATCTTGAAACAACCCCCAGATCTCCAGTCTAGAGTCCTTTTAGTTTTTTAGTTAACTCTCTTGTCAGTTTGTCTGTCTGCGTCTGTGTGTCGGGCCTTCCCGCAGTCTGGCCCAGATCCTGCTCAAATTGGATTTGAAGCCATTAGTGTCCCAACTCGAAGCATATGTTCCAAGTTGCTGAGCATTTCATTTCACTAGACGACGATGAGGGGGCCGAGGGAAATACACAGACGGCGCAGAAAAATAAACCAGACACAAACAGGGCTGGACAGAGTTTTCGCTCACTTACAGACAGCAAGAGAGATGTCCCATGCGCCGAAAAAAGCCCACTTTGACTTCAGGGTCACGTTCCTGAGCATTAGTTTGCGACTACCACTGTGTGTGTGTTTGTCAGTCTGAGTGTGAAAATGCTCTATGTGCATGTTTTCATATGCGGTTCAGAGAGCGATACCTTCCGCACCACACAAAAGGCGCTGCTGTACTCCATCACAGAAATGTAAATATTCTGTCTGGTGGGGGGGGAAGACATTAGAGCAGAGATTGTATTTCAAATGGCAGGCAACCCCCTCACTTGAGATTTGTTTTCTCTCTCTTTGCTGTCAGAGAAGCAACAACTTTATTTATGTCCAAATACTGTGGATGCAGTGAGCGAGAACCCCCAAGCAAGTCGGATCATTATCTCTCAAATCTAAACAAGCCTTTACTTTCCCAGAACAGAACGTGTATTCTATCAGCACTTAAACATAGCAGGGGGATGGGCTTATAGGAGTGTGTGTGTGTGTGTGTGTGTGTGTGTGTGTGTGTGTGTGTGTGTGTGTGATCCTGGGGTTCCCAGTCTGAGTTTAAGAATGGCAGGGTAAAACACTGCAGGCTCTGTGGAAGCCAGGAAACAGCCTAATGTATTTATCCAAACACATATCTGCTGAGAGGCCCCATGGCTTCAACACATCCCCTTCCTAACAGGGGCTTCACATCCAAAAACTACCACAGTGCAAATGGGGGAAAAAGCAGGGCCGCACAATATGGGCAAAAAAGAAAAAGAAAAAAGGAATATACCGATATTTAGATAAACGTTGTGATTATTTCGTCCAAGTTTGCACCTTAAACACACTGTCACTGTGTCATTTTTCATTGCCGTGTTTCTCAGAGCAGCAGAAGCTGGAAGATCGTGTTGTCGGACTCTTAATACACCTAATAAAAAGCTGTATTTTTTTATACAATATCATCCCCAATCTGCTCTTGTTTGTCGTTGCCTGGAATATAACTAAGCTGTCTCCAGATGACAGATGATCGTCTACTTTTAGAAACTTATGCGTTTACACAACGTTTTCCTCTCAAACATCAGGCAGATCCATTCCTTTCCCACTTTGCTTGTTCCTCTATTTTATAGGAAAAATAGGTTTTTATGTAAGATTTCTCTGCTGCTGCTTCTCCTAATGAACAACGCTTAAGGTCAACTGGTGCAGGAGGTAAAATGTTTTAGAGCTGGGAAAATATTGTTTGTGCTATCTATGATTTGCCGTGTTGAATAGGAAGAATTGAGGGAGCCTCTTCAAACATCAAACTAGAATCTGGTTGGTGAATCCTGTGCTGTCTGCCATGTTTTAACCTTGATTCATATTGAAGCATTTGGCCTGATTTATTGCCATCTTTGTCATCCATTAAAATGGACTGACGTAACACAAACTGCGAGGTGACCTCGTCTCCTTTTCCACATCAGAGGCACTGCACTCGCTGTGCTGGCAGGCCTGCGCACAGCTGAGGAATCCCACAACAACACAGTGGCAGGCACAATAATGTGAACACTGCCAACACCGGGACGAAGGTAAGAGTCCCATTCAGCTGTTTACACGATTCCATAATTTGACCAGCTCCCCAAAATAATCCTGTTTACATGAACATGATTATCCAGACAGAGTTGTGGGAATCTGAGTGTTTGAGGTAAACAAAACAAAAGTCATGTTTGCCAGATGTTGATGCTTCCCAGAGATCGAGTGTGGCTGGCTGACTTTTCAGCCCTTCAGTCTGCTACACTGCAACCCAAATCTTCCTCCAGCTCAAATCTATCCGACGGTTGTCTAAAAATGTCTTCTTCACGATGTTTATGCATCTGCCTGAGCGCGGTGTCTTGCACATCGTGTAACATGGACTCCTGTTCCGAGTGTCAACCCCGCCAACAGACGCCACTTTATTTCCACTTCACGTTAACATGTTCTCAAGCACACATGCAACATGACCGCCTGACCGCCGTCCAGGACGAAGGACTTTACAGTGTCTCCTATGTGATGGCCATTTGTGTCAATTTAACAAGAGAACTCCACTTATGACTCTGTTCACTTTAACTTCAGTCTGATTAGAGATGCCAATAGATTAGACATGCAGTAGCTAAACGAAGATTACTCCATTAAGATTTAGCGGTTCGGGGGAAAAAAATATATTTTTACAAACTGCTGCTGTTTTCTGGAACAGTGTTTCAGGCTTGTGGTGAATAAATGGTTGTATAAACACTCAATCATAAGTCCATCTTTTTTAACCTGATTTGACAATGTGTGGACAACAATGAAAATAAGCTTTAAGCTTTGTTTTTACCCACAACAATTTAATTATATGTCAGGACTTGTATTTACATAACTGATATGAGCTTCATTTTTTCACATTAATGCCAGTTCGGTGTCTGACTTTCAAAAACTTGATATAACGTCGAGTTTTGAAGCGTAAAATCGCCAACATGTTTCATATTTAACTATTTTGGCCAGATATTTCATTTTTCCTTATTTGCTGCAACTGTAATGTAGAAAATGGCAAAAAGAAAATTGAAAAAGGCAGAAGGAATGTGTCGGCTTTTCTCCAAAAAGTTATCGTGGATCTAAAACAGCCGAAATTGACAAACAAATCCACTATCATGACAATAAAAACCCCACACAGGCACAGACACTCTGGTGCTCTCCTTCAATCTCTTACTGTCCCTGCTGCAGCTTAACCTTTTACACAGCACGCTCAGTGAATATAAAAAACATCTCCAGCTGTAATTGGGAGAAGACACAAAGCATGCAAACATGCAGCTGTGTATTAATATCTGTCCGCAGATAAAACACACAGCACTCTGATGAGTGTGTGTGTGGCGAGGGCTGTCAGGTCACAGCACTCTGACCCACTAACGAGAGGCAGATTGTAACTACATCAGACGAGAGCTACGCTAAGTAACTGGTCTGATAAATAAATAAAAAGAGCGCCCTAATGCGGACAAATTGTTCATGCACCACAATGTGGCACAAACGGCAACGGTCTCATAGGTCACAGAGGCGAGGCGCCCGCGACGCACGACAGGGAGGAAAAAACGTCAGAAAAGCTTTTATTCACATCTGTGTGAACCATGGAAAGCATTTAAGTTTTTAAGTGTGCGAGTGTGTTTGTGTAAATGTTGCCCGTTTTTATAATGTGACTTCTGTGTTTTAAACAATATGGTTCACCTGCCACACATTTTAATTTCCTTAAAATGTAACACAGTACAGTTTGTGGTCTCTACCTGTTCTCAAAGTGTGTCCTCGATAGCCACCGTACCACGAGCTTGAGCCAATTATATCAAACTATAAACAAAGACTCTGCATTAAACAGGCTCCTGATTGGCTTCCTGTTGCAACTCAAAATCTCTGAATTTCTGCTTATTTTCCCCCCAGTCAGAATTATTACATCTCCTGACATGTGTTTAATACGTCATACAAAACCAGCCTTAAAACACCAAAACATAAAATGTGAAATAAAATAAATGAATCGAGACCTGGGTGAGTGTATATTTAAAAGTAACAGGTGTTACATTTGTCCATTTAAGATAGAAAACAGTCAGGAGGACGCATCTAATGAAAAGTATATTTAATTTGATTAATTCTGATTTTAGTTTACATGGCAGGTGATGCACAGTGTGTGTGTGTGTGTGTGTGTGTGTCACTTACATGTGGACATGTGGAGGTTGGAAGCGGCTCTGGTTGATGTTGTAATGTGTGAAGGCCTGTGTGGGGTTGGAGCTGTACTCGTCCACCGTGATGGTCACTTTGCCATGAGCCATCCTTCCGCCGTTTGGACATGAGATGCCGTTCGTTCACCGGGATTCAGCAGCGAGCCGTGCAGCGGTCATCCTTCAGAGCCGCTCAAGAAGCCCAGGAAGTCTCCCAGCAGCAGCAGCAGCAGCAGCAGCAGCAGCGACCCGGCCGACCAACTTGACCACGACACACTGCAGTCTGCACCGACAGGAGCAAAGAGACACACACACAAATCAGCTGCTTTACACAAGACCACAAGGCATGCACCCACTTCTGAATACACTAGTCGGAAGGTCTTTTACATAAGAAGAAAGTAGAAAAAAAAACCCTCTGAATTAATTCATTCAAATGCATTTTTGACTCTGAGCACAAGCAGAGTACACATCAAGTAAGGAGGGGATCTTTTTTCTAATTATTTCTAATCACAATGTTCATTGTGATCAATACTTTTTGCTACAATTACAGTTTTCTTGTTTGGTTTGAGAGCCCAAACAAGAACATAACTCTTTTTTGCTGTGCTACAATTTGAAAAATGCAGTGAGGTAACTTAAACATAATTTAGATTTATTCTAGCTTTTCAAACAATATGGCATTACGTTAAGTGACGAGAAATTCTTTCAAAAACTAAACACTGGACTGTGACGACAATTTACTATCTGGAAGGCACTTTTGAATTGCTGCTCTTCCGCTCATAATCCAGCTGGTTTTAATGCAAACTAATATATTCAAATGTAATGACTGCAGCATGGCCTCTGAGACATTAACCCTGTTGAAAGCTGCAAGTATAATTCTCTGCTGGTGATCAAATATGTTGCAAAGCATTCAATAATACAAGAAATTCGTCACAATGCATGCACAAAACAGATCTGACAATTTACCCTGATACACACAAAAATAAAGCAAAGCTCTGCTTTACTTATTCCAGGCCAGGTGCTCTAATCGTAAAATGAACCAGGATCAATCAATCTGTCAACAGAACTTTGCATAACAGTACATTAAAGACACACACTTTCACAGCTTAAATTCTGGAGGGAAAAGCAGCTATAACGCTGCACAACAAGTGTAGTGTTTGCATCTTCATTGCTCACTCACCGGGCTTCGCTGTGTCTCTCCTTGCAACCCTGAGCTTCCCTTCTGTCTGACCTCCCTGACTGATAGTAAAGTGGCCACTGTGGGCTTTTTATACCAGACCTCCTGATGCAGCCACAAGCACAAGAAGAAGAGGAAAAAATGCTCTCAATTTAACGGACGTATTTTTGGAGGGTAATCAGCAGCTCTGGAGTTCATTTGATGGTTAAATCCAGTGATGCAGTTTTGAGTAAAAAAAAAAAGAAAAGAAAAGCTGTGACCTCCAGTTGTTGAATATCTTGAAGCAAACAACCTCCCAACTGAAAACTGTCCTATTTTCACAAAAGCATTGATTTATGTTATCTGGGTCAGCTGGATGCTACTTGCTATAATATGTGCTATGAATTTAAGTCAGAAAGATTTATGCCAGCCTAGAAAAAGAAAGGTGGGTAAACTCAATTCCTGCACACACAAAAAAAAGAAGCTCTTTACATTGCAATGACATTATTCCAACTCCATTGAATCCTGGCTGCACAAGAAACCAGTTGGCAAATCTTCCTGGTCCTTCAAAAATAAAAATCTCACTTCAATTAAAAGCTGCTCTGTCAGATGCCTTGAACACACTTCACCTCATTTCTCACAAGGCAAAATCTAAAACCTGAAGTACTACTACTGCTGCTGCTTCACGGAAAATGTGCTCTCTTTTTTGTGCAACTGCAGGCCGATTTGTGTGCAGCATGCTTTACGACAGTGTACAGTGTGCAGTGTGTGTGTGTGTGTGTGTGTGTGACTCGCCTTGCTCGTCTGTCTGTCTCTACCTTGTGGCTACAGTAGCAGCAACTAGCTCTGTAGCTTAGCTTGCTAAACCTGCCCTGGCAATGGATTTCTTTTTTTTATTATGCAGGCTGTAGCTTCGTACTGAGCTGCTTTTCTATGACGGTGGTGCACACACACAGTGTCAGCCCTGTCTTTGAATATACAGAGCCCCCCGATACACACCATATAGCTAACTTCACGAGTAGAAATCACTCCCGGGTAAGCAGAGAGGGTAAAAGGCAAATAAATTGACCCTTTCTGATACCATGCGTAATATACACGATGTGTGCTATGCGTATATTGCTGTTAACAGCTTGCAGAAATGTACACAAAAAGAAAGGAGGTCGGTGCAATCCTGAACTCTGTTCCTGAAATAATAATAATAAAAAAAAAAATAAACATCCAAAAGGTGGTCAGTGTCACGGCACCGCCGCGCTAACCTCTTGCTCGTCCTCGTAAATGACAAGCCACCTTTTAACTGACGGCTTTGTGTCAGGAATTTCTTTTTTCCCCTCCCTCCCTCTTCGGTTTTCAAAGCAAAGCGGAAAGGTTGCTCTACCTTCGTCGTGTGGGTTTTTTGTGCGTTTTTTATCTGGCCGGAGAAAGAGTGTCGGGTCGGGGTCGCCCTCTACGCGGCGGCGGCAGCAGCAGCAGGAGCGGCGGAGGGACGCGGGTCCATGCGGCAGCAGCAGCAGGAGAGCGGGTAGGTTCCTAGCGGCCGTGCAGGGGTTGCGGCAGTCTGACTGGATAGGGCAGAACCTTCGACCCGGCGGGACCTCGGCTGGCTCCCGTGGAAAGAACCCAGACAAGAGAGCGAAGGGGAGTAGAGCCGGATAGTAGGGCGAGAGACACTGACAGACAACAGGAGAGAGAGTGCAGCCTTGGTCTGACGGAGGGGGAGCCGGAGTGCAGTGAGTCGGAGCTGCCACTGGGGTCAGAGAGCAGAGAGAGCAAGAGCGAGCACAACCCCCGCCACCTCCCGTGCGCGCGCCCTCACCGGCGGGCACACGCGCGGCAAGGCGCGATTGGGAGGGAAAGGAGGAGGGGGGAGGGCGAGGAGAAGAAGAAGGAGGAGGGCGTTCGCGCAGTCCCGCGCTACCTCCGTGCTGCATTCACTTGCTGTCGGAAATTGCGCACTTTTGTTGAGATACACCGAACACACGGCAGCGACTTGAGCCTAAATTAATTAACTTAAGCATGGGGCGGATTTTTTGGGGGTAATAAAGCCAAATTGCTTATGGATACATATTTTCATTTTTTTATATAGCCTAATAATGATATTAGTACACATTTCTTATAACTTTCATAACGGGTTATACGTTGTAAACTAATAACTAATAAAAATGGCTTTATTAATAGCTTTATTAATGGACATTATTTTTGTTGTTGTAACCCTAACTTGTTTAGCATACGTGTTTGTTTTAAAAAAAAATTGTATGTACAATTGAGTTTTTCATATTTTCATTTTCAATAAATTATTAGTAGCCTACCACTTAAAAATAATGCATTCTTTATAAAAGGGTTATATGTTGTAACTAATAATTAATAAATGTTTTAGTTAGTTAATAAATACATTTTAAGGTAACCCCAAGTAACTCAGAATAAATGTTAGTTACCAAAGCCAAAATGATTATGTAGCCTATAGTTGAGTTGTCACATATTTTCTCTTTCAATAAATTAATAGTTTCCCTTACTAATTATTTACTTATAAGTTGTATGCTTATATAAAAGCTGAATAATGAATGAATGAATGAAGGCTTTATTTCGAACATGTAAAAAAAATACAATAAAGAACAAAAGCAAAATCAAATGGATGATTTACTAACATTTGCTCCAGCACAATGAACACAGCCTAGGGGATTTTTCACAATCTGACAAACCTCGCTTTTTAATGGGTTATTACTGTTCTATATGTCATTAATAAATGATGTATTAACCATTAATAAAGCCATTAGTTACTTATGAATGCTTTATCAAGAGTGCCATATTAAAAAAACACCAAATCTGTTAAAACGTCTTCAATTAGCCTTATTTGCACTTCCTCTTTGTTTAAATAAAAAAAGGTCCACATGAATTTTGAGTTCTCAAATCGATTGCAAACCCCAAACTCACCCTTCAATATTCATCCTACTGATTACTTTAATCATGCTGGAGACACTGAGAACAGAGACGTCCACCCAGGCTCCTAAATGGACTGTTTTCCCTCAGTATGGTCCGTATCGTGTGTCTTCTGTTGGCCTGAAGAAAGGTTTTCCTGTGGTAGGCTGTGAGGCTTCATGACATGTCATAATAAGAAGGTTATTGATTTTTTTCCCATGAAATCTTATGCAGTATTCAATATTGTGGTTGCTGCACCTTGAACTCAGCATACACTGCCTCGTTTGTAAACCAGCACACATGCTGAAACTAATTGATGGTCTTGGTCTTGATGGACACTAACGGTGAAATCCTGACACAATAGATGAATTTTTAAATTGGACTTATTGTAATAATCGAGGCATCTGAACAACGCAGACTTGGGCTTACTGTTTACTTGAGCATCAACTACTGAAACACAAACGGTGCCAGAGTGTAGAAGGTGTTGTAAAATATATGATTAGAAGACAACGCAGCCCCTTTGGGTTCACAAGTAAACAATACTAATGAGTACCTGTGGGAGTCCTTCACACAACCTGAAATGGGGCAGCACAGTTTCCAAACTTTCATGCAACTTGGATGACTGGGTGTGAAAAAAAAAAAAACAGTACCCAGATCATCAGGGTTTAACTCCTTGATTATCAATTCACTAAATTATAAATGAAGTCTGGGAGAAAGTTGGTCTTGATTTTGTTTCATAAGTGTTGAAAAGTACCATATTTTCTAAATATTTATTTCTTGTAGTGTGCAGCAATAACAGAGGTTCAATTCAAATGGTGGTTTCCTGTATTTAAAGTACAATGCAGCTTAAAGGGTTGTTTACTAGTTTTCTGACCTTTCGACTTCATTTTTTTTTCTTCTTGTGTTAACCTTACTGTATTGAGGTTGCATCTTACAAAGTCAGCAAACAGCTTTACTGTACTTTTATCCAGAGATGATAATATCAGTTTTTCGGTCGGTCACACCGATCAACGACAACTGGATGAATTTCTTGAAATTGTGTACAAAGATTCTTGGTCCCCAGAGGTTGAAGCCTACAGGCTTTGGTGATTCCATGGACTTTTTAACTATAGCACCACCAGGATGTTGACATTTTTGGTTTAGTGAAATTACATCTTTTGGATGGACTGCTATGAAATTTGGTTGGATGAATCGTGATGGCTTTGGTGAATCGCTGACTTTTCATTTAGCACCACCAGCAGGACAAGGTCATCTCTTATCCAGTATAATATCTCCAAATGTACTAAATTGATTGAATTGACAAATTACAGACATTCATGTTTTCCAAAGGATAAATCATAATGACTTTATTGATCCCCTGACTTTCCCTCAATGAGGTTCACATTTGTGGTTTGCAGTGAAATGTCTCGACAGCTGTTGGTGCAGACGTTCACAGTCTTTGTGAACTTTGGTGACCCCCTGACTTTTCATCTAGCAGCATCATCAGGTCCAAATGTCACCAGTATTTTGACAATGAGCATTACATTATCACACAGTTGCTAGCGAGGCTGTAGACTTGTAGTCTTGATCCACCCATGGTGCAGACTCCAAATTACTTCCAAACATTACTTCTTAGACAGTTTGGTGTCATGATTATTCGTTCTATTGTAGGTAATGACACGTCATACTTACAGCACATTCACAACTGTACTCCACATGTGCATCACATCTGCACATAATGAATAAAAACAGCTTTGAACTTAAATATGCACACTCTGTATGACGACAAGGCTAAAATTAGCTTTCTCAGAAGCTACTATTCATGCCCTTGTTGTTTATGATGGTACAGCTATCATGCATGGTGTCCAGCCCTAATTTTCCATTAATTCTCTGTGACTAAACTTGATACTATTATATACTATTAGTTTTATGCATTGTATTTTAGTATCATGAGCCCTGCACATGGAGTACAGTTGTCATTGCATTAATTATCTTTGTGAAGGAAGAAGTCAGGTGCTAAAAAAAATAAAAATAAAAAAGAGTACAATTGGATAACTTTCTTTCTTTGGTCTTCATTAATTAATTGGAATGATTCCAGGAACTATTCATAAATAACTTGGTGGAGAAAACCAACTACAAACAAACATTAAATAATGGATGATGATTTAAATGCTGCATCTTTTTTCCCTCTGCTGAGCGACCTTTGTATAAGTGATGTTGGACTCCAAGTTGTCCTGAGAAAATAACTCTTCTTCTCATCAGATGTTCTTCGTCTGCTCATTGCCCATTATTTTCTTATATCAGGACGCACAGGACTCACTTACTTGCAGTAAATTGACTTATTAGTTCATATGTACAGTTCTCATTTCACTCCACTCTGCTGTAATCCTGTAAAACAGTTTTGCTGTGTATTACTTCATGCAACCTTTTCTGATAAAACAGGAAGAAAAAAAACGTTCCTCAAAATGGCAACAGAGCGTTTTGGCAAGTTAAATCAAACATAGGCAACCCTGTCTCCTAAAAAAAGTTCCCTAACTAAACTACAGTCTTAATTATGTTTTGAAGGAAACTTCTTTTCTCCCGGATTACACGTCCTCGAAACAAACCTACTTCTTTAGGTTCCGGCAACAAAACTGTAGGTTTAGTTAAAGATGACGGTTTGGGTTAAAGTTTGTTATGTAACTGAAGTTACGTAGCCTACATAAGTTAACTATGTTACGTGTGTGACATATATTAACTACGTTGCATACGTGGCGTTAGTTTAGTATGTTACATAACTTAAGCACGTTACATAAGTAAGATTAAGTTAAGTTATGTTGAGTTTTTGACCATCCATCCATCCACCCATGCACCCATCCATCCACCTACTCACGTATCCATCCATCCACCCACCCAACTATCCATCCACCTATCCATTCATCCATCCATCCATCCACCCATCCACCCATCCATCCATCCATCCATCATCCATCCATCCACCCACCCACCTATCCATCTATCCATCCATCCATCCATCCATCCACCCACGCACCCATCCATCCACCTACCCATGTATCCATCCACCCACCCACCCACCTATCCATCCACCTATCCATCCATCCATCCACCCATCCATCCACCCACCCACCTATCCATCTATCCATCCATCCATCCACCCACCCACCTATCCATCCATCCATCCAACCTCCTCCATACGTGGACTTTAATTAGAAACCTATTTGTGATACGTCAAAAACAAACATAATTTAGGACAAAATACATTTCCCTTGAAATGTAATTGAGAATGCAGTTAAGTTGTATGGGAACTGATTTTTTGTGAGACAGAGCTGGTATTTGCTTATATACAAGTCAGAAGACTCTCAGTAAGGAGCAGAGGCTTAAAATGTTCAATTCTGTACCACATCATCCATGCCCCATTCTCAATATCTAAAGTATGATAGAACTGATATTTTCAATTATTGCTATTTAGTCAACGCAATTGTATTACAATACATTTTTTGAATTTTTTCTGTATGATATTTTTCTGCTTTAGGAAGATGAATGATAATATTAAATTGCTGCCCATCACTGAGTTCAGCAACGATTCAAATCAGTCAAGGAAAAAAAAAATAAAAAATAATTAATTTGTCAGTGCCAAGGCTATACCTTTTAATATACTGATGGGATTTCTGATGAGAAAAGGCTGCGTGGGGACAGTCCATAATGGACTCATCTGAGGGACTCTGCCACATTTACATGTCTTCCAGTTGAGGCAGAGCCTGCTTTTTCTAATTTTACTGACATGCTTCAATTTCCCAGGCCCATCAGCCTGCTCCCCACTGCCACAACAGCCCTGCGAGTCATTTCCATTTGACTTTTCTCTTATCTGCTAAAAAGAAAAGAAAAAAAAAGCATTTTCCATCTACTAGCCGGCGGGTGTTAATGTGAAAGCAGGGTTTGAATTTTATGTGGAGAGGCCACATTTAAACATTTGACCAGCGTTTGTTCTCCTGGCTGCATATAGAAAACTGATGATAGATAGGAGACCAAATGTCACAGAAGAAATGGCTTTTGCCATGAATGTTTTATTCAGCCCTGTGTCGCGGCGATCACATTTATACAATAGAAAATGTAAATGTTATGCAGAGCGTTAAGAAAACCACTATATATTTTATGACCTTCTATAAAAGAGGGTACAATGACTTTCCATCCAAATAAGGTAGAAATGGAACACATATTTAATGAGAGTGGGAAATAGGAGTGTGAGCTTTTTCAGGAGGCAGAAGGTGATATTCACTTAACCTGCCGGCAGAGGCGGTTCAACGGCTCTAACCTGCACAGATTTATGCCTGTCTTTGGCTGTGCCTGTCTTCCCTGCCCGCCATGTGGATAAATAAAATGGAGGCCTGTCTGTCTAAGAGGACCATCCACAGACAGACAGGAGTTGGGGGGTTTTAAATGTTAATGTCATTCAGATTTATGGTAGGCAGATAGATGGTTGCTGAGGGTATGGCAGGCTAGATACTGTTTATGTCATTGAAATGCACACAGAAATGCCCCTGAGCCTCAGCAGCACCGCTGAAGACCGAGTTGCCGTCGGCACCATGCATGTGTTTACAAATGAACAGAAAATTGAATACAATCAGTAATACAGTTTTCTTTCCCTTTTCCTTTTTGCTCAGACTGGTCGTTATCAGCTAGAAAGAAAAAAGATCAGAGCAATATACAAGATAATTCTATTAGCACACAAAGTGCTTTTGTCCAGTGGAGCTTGAAGAGAAAGAGAGAGCAAGAGGGTATAGGGGAGAAGAAAAGCGAAGAGAGAGCACACTGGCATGAAAGCCAAGTGTATTAATTCTCCTCCCATTCTACTGCTGTGTTGTGATAGACTGAGTAATATGCAGGCTCACTTTCTATGCCAAAGGCTAGACGAAGGCTCTCTCTCTCTGAGTCAGTCCCTCTCTGCCTCGCTTGCTCTCTGTCTCTGTCTTTTCAGCCCTTTAAACTTTAGCAATGTGGAACTGTAAGAGTATATAATAATTTAATAATTTCCCCTGAGATCCAGATTCACCCCAAACCATTCAAAACAATGCCTGCCTAGGCTTCTTCTCTCTCTCTCTCTCTCTGTCTCCCTCTTATTCTCTGCATGTGTGTGAAATGGTCGATACAGTATAAATTAGGAGAACAGCGAGCCACGCTGGCTTCCATGTGGAGTGACTGTGTATTAAATCACGTTAATTGATTAGCTGAAGTTCAGAGGAGGACAACACTGGTTTGTCCTCAGCTGCTCTGTTGAAGTGGCTCCTGCTCGTTTCAGGTGACGACCTCAACACCTACACTCTCCATTAATCCACTCTCAATGCTTTTTATCGCCGTAGTAACTTCCTCCATCCTCTGCTTGTTTGTTTGCCAAGAACCCCCATGTGCAATACCACGACTCAAAGCCTTAACGTAGGCCTATATACAGTATGCTGTATCCCAATTCCATAATAAGGTTTTGTTAGGTATACATAAAGATTGTCACCGTTGCAGATTCAATTCAGTTGATCTTTGACTATGCTTTTGATGTCAAATTAATAAATTGTGGACCATGCAGCAGACCAGCAGAAAGTACAGTAAAGTACAACAATATTTATACCGCTACATTTCAACAGTATGCCAACTATTTTTCCTTCTTTTAAAATGAAAATACAGCTCATTTGAATTATTGTTGCACACATACAAATAACAGGAACTGGTTACACTTGGACACATTTACTCTCCAAAAGGCATAAATAGATTTCTAGAATCCACTGGAATTTGGGAATATTTGACTCAATATAGTTTGAGATGTGGCCTATTTATTATACTCACATTATGTTTTTTCAGTCATTTGATCGGACCCCAGTGATTGATATGGAATTTACATCTCTGAGTTTCATGTTTTAAATATTGTAAATAATTTGATGTGTACACATTGACTCAATTGATACGCTCGACCCATGAATGTATTATAATAACGGCTCGACCTGGCATTCACACCTGGGTTGAATCAGGTGAAGTCTATTATATGAACCTTATTAGTCACACCTTCAATATCACCTTTTGAAGATATCACAAAGGAAGAAATGTCGTAATTTTACTTAATCAAAGTTTTTGTGGTTGTTATTCTTATTGCTGAGAGGTTGTTTGTGCCTGGTTTATGTATTTAAATGAGGTGAACAAAATATTAAAAACGCCTCACGATAAAATGTTGTCTTTGCTTGGTTCAACATTACAGTTTCTGGTCATCAGGCAGCGAGGGAGTGAGAAGGACGAGGAGAGGATAACGACGGGACAAAAGCATGTCAGCTGTTCACACAGTGAGGGTTGAACTTCCAAACATTGAGACTCACCCAGAAAACAGAGCAACAGAAAGATGGCAGAGACATCAGATTAAAGACAATGAACACAACAACAGCAGAGAGAGAGAGAGCGAGAGAGAGAGAAAGAGAGAGAGAGAGAGAGAGGGAGGAGACACTCAGAGGAGAAGAGAAAAGGCAAATGAATGTGTGAACAGACTGATAGGCGAGATTAAAGGAAAAACTCACCATGAAACATTGTTTATTCAGATTTTGGGCATGCACTGTGCATTTCACTTTGTTCTCTGGTATATTTTTGTGTTTTCGAGTCAGTACTGCCAAAGATACTGGGCTTCCATTTCGCCGGTTTGTTTCCCAGAGATGAATGTAACGCAGCCTTGAGAGTCTTGTTTAGAGCATGGATGTATTATGAGAACTGTGCTGTGTCTGAAATCACTTCCATGGTTACTCATTTGATGCTCCCTGTATAATAAACACTCAATAATTTGCTCTATAGTGAGTAATGAATGATATTGCACCCTTGTGAATCATCACTAGCATCAAATAAAAGTAATTTTGTAAGTCACATCCAACAAAGACGAAGCATTGCATGGCTTTAAGCTAAAAGTAACATGCATGCTGTGGAGAATTTCATTTCAGTGTGTGAACGTTTGAAGGTTATGTGTGGCGCTTAAAGTGTCACACAAAGATGTGACAAATAAAACGAGACTGTTTGACAATTTAGTGCACAATGTAGCAAAATAACATTCATCACAAACCTTTCTGTATTCAGGAAAGGAAAATTGATAGTATTGGTAGTATTTGTTGTCATGAACACCCTGTTCACACTCAAACACATTCAAATCTGTTCACCACTGAGCAGCTCCACTGGAGCAGCTGGGGGGGGGGTAAGTGCTTTGCTCAACGGCACCTCTGTAGTGGTAAAGAGGGAGGGTAAATAGCTCACTGCTAGACATGCACATGTAGCACTGACTAGTCTCGCACAGCATTCTGGGATGGGAGAAAAACGCGCTATGGTTCATAAGCATTTCTTTAAACCAATCACAATCATCTTGGGCAGTGCTACGCGCTGGACGGAGCAATGGCGCCTCTGCAAAATAGCCTCGGGAAGGAACTTGTTTTGGTGGAACGTGTACGTTCAAAGGTTGTTTTAGTCGTACAACATAAAACTCAGAAATAGATAGTCTAGCTAGCTGTCTAGATTTACCCTGCATAAATCTGAGGAGCAGTTAACTATAGTCCTCATAAATCCATCAGAGTTTAAAATGCCAACACAAAGGAAGCCCTAGACAACGGATACCCGGCCTAAATGAATGAAATCCGGCGGAATTTCTGTCGGCAATGGAGCAATCCTGGAAGTGGAACGTCGAGGATATGGACTAAGCACTGACTGACACAACAACCCTTCTTCCTAGAAATTATGTTTATATGGAACTTATTTACAACAGCAAACACAATGCCACCCGGATTAAGTTTTCTATTTTTATAATGAGGGAATGTTGCTAAACATATTTGGCAAGTTGCAAAAATGTTGCCACACAACGTATCAGTGAAATTTCATTATTTATTTCATTTGTTATTTTTGCCAAAATACAATCCTGCATTACAAATACTACTCATAGTGACTACAGCATTATTATTAATATATATTAATGTTTTGATGGTTATGTTTAGGCACTCAAAAAGGTTGAGGTCAGGGAAAGATCACAGTCTTGATTTAATACAGAAAAAGGGACTTTATTCTGAAACACCATGTGATTATCAACATCTAACAAAAACCATGATCTTTTTCTAACCTTAACTTAATTGCTTCTTACTCCGGTCTCTGGAGTCAAAGTCCTGCGCTTTGTAGGTGCAGCATCCACCTCATCCTACAGAGGGGGAGCAAGAAGTAGTCAGATATTTTACTGAAGTAAAAAGTAACAATATCACAGTGTAGAAATACTCTAAGTAAAATTCCTGCATTAAAAATCTTACTTAAAAGTAATATCATCAGCATATACTCTAAGTACCAAAAGTAAAAGTATCAATGTAGAATAGTGCACCTTTTCTAACAATATGTAATATTCAAGTATATTTATTGATGCTTTAATTAATGTAATCATCACTTTAATGTTGCAGCTGGTAAAGGTTGAGCTAATATAGATTACTTTACATACTGCTGTGTATCAAATTTCCCTGCACTCAGTTTTATCTTATCTTAATCTGTAATAATACATCATAATGTATTTGTTGATTGGAAAGGTATCAATATAGTAGTGGAGTAAAAGGTACAATATTAGTTTCTGAGTTTTAGTGAAGTAGAAGTATAAAGTAGCATAAATCATGTATTAAGTACCACAAAATGGTACTTAAGTTAATGTACCTAGTTACTTTCCACCACTGTCATCCTTGCATCTCTGGTGTGGTAGATAAATGTTATGGAGCCCCCCTGGGGTCAGCTGAGAAAAAAACTAAACCGTGCGCACAGAATAAAAATCCGTTCCCTCGGTTTTATAAACGTGCGCAAAGTTAGAAAGATATTCACAGATTCAAACTTCCGGGATCAATTACTCTATAGCGAAATGTTATTAAATCACAAATGATGCATCTTTCCTAACGTAGTAAGGTTAACAACGAGCTACAAACAAATTTTCATCAAAACGAGTCGTCCTCCAACCTGGAGAAATAACATTGGTCTTCACGAGCAGCCGGCGGTGAGACGGCAGTGAGACGAGTGCTTAGGGACCGTCTACAAACTACAACACCGAAAGAGATACAACAAAAATATGTATTAATTAAATGATTAAATAAGGTAGTGTCTCCAAACTTACCTCAATTATAACGTGTCTTTTTACTTGCAATACCGTGATTGGTCACTGGGAGTAATTGGTAGAATTTTTGTTGTATCCAGCTCTCTTAATGCATCAATGATTTTCGGTAAGAAAGCATACTTTACTCTTTTTTTTTTACTGGAAACTACCACTATGTGCTACATCAGGGGCACATGCGCTTTCACTTTGTCTGACACAATAGCTCTTCCGAGAAAAAACAAGGCTCGGAAGCAGCATTTCCTCCGAAAAGTAGTTCCAATAGACACCACACGTTCATTTGTGGTTTCTACAAGATACTGCCAAGGCCATTATCTGAATTTAATTCAGCTACTTAGAAGAAAGTGGCTAGACTGAAGCAAGTACAAGCATGTAGTTAGCATATTTATTTTACAGCACAGAGAAGCCAAGTGTCCATCCAGTATCTGCTATGAGAGGCAATCTGAATGAGTGTTACTTGAGGGAGCCATTTGGCATTCCTTGTAGCAGCATTCTACATCTCTGTGTGGCGTGCACGAGTGAGGCCATCATGTTGGACTAACCTGCTACCTCTCTAAGTATTCGCAGTGTGTGTGTGTGTGTGTGAGCCAGGTACCTCTGGGATGTGTTTCATTGCTGTTACCTGCTGTGAAAGTTGATGGGGTTCCCCACCGAGGACGTGCGAAATGATCCTTGCAAGTGATTTGTGTGTGGATGTGTGTGTGTGAGAGAAAAGGGAGGTAGACTTTAATGTGTAACCTGACATTTTGCGTGTGTAACAATTATGCTTGAACAGGTGAGATAGGAAGCGAGTCTGATTGAAAACCCAGGCGTCGAAGTCTCACGCTGCGGCTTTCATTTTACCTCACAACTGCTTCCAAACCCATTTGCTTGTTGCTGTGTGACTCATTTCAATGTCAATTTTCAAAACTCTCCTTCATCCGGTCAAACGCCCCTGTACATCCCCGTCGTACGGTGGCCTGGAGAGCGTAACGCACTACAACTTAAGCAAACAACTGCAATTGTACAAAAGACAAGTAAATGGAGAAAATAATCTTCCCCACTTTGAAAGAAAACATGAAGTATTTAGAAAGAAAATTCTGCAAATAAATAACTTTTTGTGGCAAATGCAAAATGAGTGAACAGTGTTTATTTTAATTTTAACATTCTAGTCATATGCACCGCCCGCAATCTTCTGAACATAGTCATACTGAGAAATACAGAGAGAGTTGTGTGGAGCTGATAGTCTTAATTAGCTTTGTAGCAACTCATTTGGCAATGGCTTGAATGTAACGGACGTTCATTAATATCAAAAAGTTACGCACTAAAGCTTTAAACATGTTAACGATGTGAAACGGTCAAAGTTTGGTTACATTTAGGCAACAAAAACTATTTGGTTAAGTTTAGAAAAAGATCGTGGTTCAGGTTAAAATCAGTGCATCTGTTACGTTACTTGACATAGCTCAGTTGTTCCGTAAAGTAAAAAAAAACTCATCATTTTATTTTATTTTCAAACAGGACACGGACCCGGTCTCCTGGGTGATCTACCACCCTACGTTTTTGAGTGAACCATTGCTTTAAGATGATCACATTGAGTCTGCTTGGATCCAATTTGGTATTATATGTATTAACACACACCCGAAACCTGCAGCAGTAGAATGGGAACCTATTCTGACTAAGTTTGGACCCAGCCTTACTCAGATCACAGGTTGGGTGCAGTACATTTTCTTGCAGATCATATACTGTCCATGAACCTGTATTCTTCTGTCCACATTCTTCTGCTTTAAGATGTTTGCTTGAGGTGATTAATGTGTGAATGAAATTGTCTGCTCCCTCTGTATGTCTCTCGATGGAATGGATGGCGATTTCATGAGACTACTGTCAGAGTGTCTTCTAGAGGAGAGAGAGAGCTGGCAGAGGTGTGCGGAGTCCGCCTGCCGCTGCATGTTTTATCTTCTGTCACTGAGCTTTCAGCGCTGCGCTGCGCCTCTCAGTGATTTACTGTCTTACAGCTGCCTCGTCACTGCACTGAGCAAGTGTGTGTGTGTGTGTGTGTGTGTGTGTGTGTGTGTGTGTGTGTGTGTATGAAACAGAAAGTGATGGTGTGAGAGATATATGAGAATATATGATGTAAAGAATATCTGTTTAGGAACAAATAATAATGTCCCAAAAAGTGAAATTATTCGACATCTATAAAATATAGTAGGGCTGCTCAAATATGGAAAAAAATCATAATAAATTAAATAATAATAAATTTGATTAATTGCACAGCCCTATAATACAGGACTATGCAAGCCAAGTGAAGTCAGCTTCCACTCTTGATACAGCCCTTAAAGTTGATTCAATTTCATGCTATTATAGGAAATCATCTAATTTCTATAATATACTACAAGTCCGTTATTGTATGATTAATGAATTTGAACTGATCTTTCATTAAGCTGAAGGACAGAGAGACAGACTGGAGCGATGATGTCATCCGGACACAAAAAAATGTTGGAGCTCCTCCATGGACGGTGAATAATGGAACAACTGCAAGGACACTGTGACAGCAGCCATAGTGGTTTTACTGGGAATAAGCCCTCCATTCAAATAAAACTCACTTAGATGGAACAGAAGGGGATACATGTGTGGGGAGGGTTTATATCGGCCAGCCAGGGTGAGTTTTGTAAAATGTCTTGGATTAAATCAGCATTTTGAAATAGTAATAATACCCTTTAATCAGTTTACTATCAGCTGAACACAAGTGGATTTTAAAATAAACTATAAAAGTATATTTATTAGCTACTGTATCTGGCACTACTGTACACGGTGAAGTCCCTGAGTACATTTCAGAATTTCTGTATAATAGAGCTGCAAAGATTAATTGATTAATCAATTAGTTGTCAACTATTGAAATAATTGGCAACTATTTAGATAATCGATTAATAGGTTTGAGTAATTTCTTTATGAAAAATTCTCTGATTCCAGCTTTCTCAGATGTGCTTATTTTCTAGTTTCTTCACTGCTCTGTGACAGTAAACTGAATATCTTTGACGTGTGGACAAAACAAGACATTTGAAGATGTCATCTTGGGCTTTGGAAAACACCGATTGATGTGTTTCTCCATTTTCTGGCATTTAATAGAGCAAACAACTAATCAATTAATCGAGAAAATAATGAACAGATCAATCGACAATAAAAAGAATCGTTAGTTGCAGCCCTACTGTATAAATTTACCAACTAAAAGGATAATTACAATTATTTCGCAGTTTTGGACACTGTTATGCGCTCCCCCCCTGCTCTCTTCTTCCTCTCTGTTCATCTCAGGTGTTCCTGATTCCTGATTGTCAGTGTGGCCCCGCCCCTGTATATAAAGAAGGCTGGGAGACAGGGATCGCTCTCTGAGACTGAAGCAGCCCTGATCACCGTTGTCTTCTGTTGTCTTGGTTTGTGTTTATTGCTTTGAGGATGGAGGTCTGGTAGTCTAGTTTTCGCTGCTTTTTTTCCTCTCAGTTAGTCACTACTCTTTGGTTTAGGGGTAAAGTTCTGGGTCCGACAGCCCTTGATGGGTTGGCTCAGGCTTCTTCCCTTCTTTTGTTCTTTTTGGCAAGACCTCCAGACTCCCATAGTTTTTGTTAAAATCCTAATTAAAGGTGCAATATGTAATACTGACAGCTAGTGTTTAAAATAGTTACTGCAGTACAAATTCAAAATTCCGGCAGAGAGTCGTCTCCCCCGCCCCCTCCTCCTCAGACTCGAAGTTCACGGAGGGTTCCAGGCTGAGACCGCAGAGTCCACAACAATGTTGCTAGACGCTTGTCTCACATAGCCAGACATTACTTCACAGCACAGCGGAGTAGCTAACGTTATATGCTGACTATATTGACAGTCATAGAAGCCCGTGCTTACGTGGACCTCTGTACCCCACTGACAGACACACTGTTTTGGCTTAGAATTACGGCAGGAGCTGCAAAAACACAACAACCTCGCCGTCCTCTCCATCCAAAGGACAGGCACACTTCCTCGGCTTAGAATTTGCTATGGTAGGAACCACTAAAAATAACACTAACTTGCCCTCCTCACCACCTGACTGAACACACTTTATTGGCTTGGAATTACGGCAACAATCGATAAACACACTGCAAACTCACAGTCCTCTCTTCCCGATTTACAGTCCCCCACTCTTGGCTTAAAGTGCTCATATTATGCTCATTTTCAGGTTCATAATTGTATTTAGAGGTTATATCAGAATAGGTTTACAAGGTTTGTATACAAGTATGAGGGCGTGCCACGCTAGCAGCTAGGCGAGCATTATAACGTGTGTTACAAACCTATCTAAACCTTTGTAAACCTATTACATGCACAAAAAAGATGTATAACACAATAAAGGAAAGAGAGAAAAAGCCAAAAAGCAAAATATGGGCACTTTAAAATAACTCACCGTTGTCAACTACGGCCACTGAACAGACTACATGTTGTAAACAGCCACGGCCCGCTTGCCTGGTCCTCCGGTAACGTTAGCAGTTAGCAGGGTTAGCATGGCGCCGTTAGCCAGGACCAGTCAGGATCACTTTACTGGCTGGGTCTTAATTGGTAACCAACTCAGGTACTCTAGCTATATAATTCAATGTGAGTACACAAATGTTGAAATAACATATAATTCCCGTCCCTTGTAGCCGTGATAAATTAGCCTGAAGCTAATGCTTACCTGTTCAGGAGGAAATTAGCCAACTCGGCGTCCTTTTGGGCTGTCTCCATCTTTCAAATACATCTCCAATATTTACCCGGGGTTTGTTACGTCTGGTCAAGCAACTGTTAGAAATATGCAGTTTTTTTTAGGTTGGGTAGAATCTTTCTCCGTTGATCCTGTTTGTTTGTTTGCTGTTTTCATGGCTGTACTAACGTTACAGCTGTAGCGTGCTGGGTTTACGTTTTTACAGGTACTGTATATCTGGCAACCCGGCCTGGCTGTCAAACTGGGCAGTTAATAACAACACAGGCCAAAGCACAAACAGAAATTCCGTCACGGAACAAAAATTTTAAAAGGAGAAAATACTGGCATTAGCATTGTTGTCAGAAAAGATAGTATTTCAACTCAGCATGTTACCTTAGTATCTGATGACGCATTGGGGTCATTTTTGGATTTATTACAGTAAATATATTACGTATTGGACCTTTAAGTTGTGAATAACTAATTTATTTGGTAACACTTTACTTGAAGGTATCTACATAAGAGTGACATGACACTGTCATGACACATGAACCCTAACTGTAACTCTATCCCTAACCCTAACTTGTCATGACAAAAAACGAATGACACTTGATGACAGAAGCGTTTTGTCATAAACGTTTATGACTTGTTTATAATGTTAATGACACGTCATGACACTCTTATGTAGATACCTTCAAGTAAAGTGTAACCATTTATTTTAAGTAATCCTTGGGTTTGGTGTTCTTCGATATGTTGACGGTCACATTTAAGTTGTGTGTGTTTATTGTGGTTGTAACAGACACCATTCCTAGCAGATATACCATTATACCATATAGGGCTGGGTATCTGTACTCAATACCTTAAAGGTATTGACCCAGTTTATCTCTTAATACGTCCATGGTCTATGGTTCCAATTAGTCTCAAAACATCTCCAGTGAAACAACACCTGCATTCGATCCTTTTTGGACCCAGATCTTGGAAACAATGACTATTTGTATGGTGGCAGAGTTTAAATAACTGGGTCTCTCTACTGTTCAAAACTGAAGAAGTCTCTCGGATGAGGGACGAAACGTGTTTGGCGAGAGTTGCAACATTTAAAAGTAACTGTGTTATAATGATTATGATTCCAGAAAAACCATCTATATCTCAGGTAGAGTCTGTCACTATGTTGGTACAAGGCAAGTTTTTTATTACTGTAAGAAGGATTTTACCTTTAATGACATTTTAATATAAGTGTATATTTTATGCACTGACTATATCATTTTTGAAAGGACACACTGTATTTCCGGAATTTCGATGCAGTGTAATGGTATGTGACCGTGTTTCCTCACACATGTTGCGTGTAATGCATATGATACTGTAACTAACAGTGTTCAGGTTTCTGTTTCCATCCACCATGCGTGTTCAGCACACACAGTTAACATGAACTCTTCTTCCTTGGGTCTCAGTGAATCAGATAGGCAGCCCAGCCCCCTTGAAGGAGATTACACAAATTTATGCAAAGCCTGTAAATGATTTATACTGCAGAGCACAACAAAGGGCTTTTTTACAACACCGCGGACAAGACGAGGAAAGAGAGAGCGAGAGACACACACTGACACCTACAGTAATCCACACATTCACCACCACATACATTTTACTGTGCCACTGCCAACAGAAGACGCGCAATAAAAAATGATGGAATTTATGCTTAAAAAAAAATAAAAAAATAAAACTAAGGGCTGCATTTGAGGCATATTCAGCCATTAGTGTTATTTCAAAGGAAGTACATAACGCCCTTCTTTTCTCTGCGCACAGAACAGCTATTGTGGCTAATTCATGGCAGCAGAGTGCAGTGATGGTGGAGCTCCATTCAGGACCACAGCACTCACTGTTGGCCTTGGGTCTATGTTTAGACAGAGCTTTTAAGCACTCTGATGTCTTGTGTTCACTGCACTGCACACAAAAATGGGGCCATTACTTCCAAGCAGTAATGGGATATATTTGGTTTGTGGACCTGAGTGTAGAGTAGTGTTAGTGAGTTTGTATGCATGTGTTTGTGTGTGTCACATACATGACATGTTTGATTGTTTAGACAGGTATGGTATATACCATGCAGTCAATTGAAGGCCATATAGAATAAGGGTTTGAACTTCTTACAGTGTAAAGTGTCTGGAAGGGCAGAAGTGGTGGCATTCTAAAATCGATTCTGGAATCCTCCGAGCTACAACCGACAATCAAATGATATTAATCTTTTATTTGAGTAAAATTCTCATCACACACTCGACAGCCATTTTAATTCCAGACCTCGCCTCCCTAGGTGCACATGTTCCACCATGGGAACATGTGCACATGTTCCTTCCCGAGGCTATTTTGCAGAGGCACCATACCTGCGTCTGGCGCTTAGCGCCGCCCAAGACGATTGTGATTGGTTTAAAGAAATGCCAATAAACCACAGCACGTTTTTCTCCCATCCCGGAATGTTGTGTGCACTAGCCAGACTTTCCTCTGCAGCGCTATGGAGATAGGTCTGGCAATGCAAGAATAGAGCTTCAGCAATGGTTAGAATGGCCCCGCATGAGGATCTAAGGCTGCAAGCAGGCTCGTATGGGGTCGGCATTGTAACATCACTCTATATCCCCCCTCGATCCTTTCTTGTCTGCTCTATAATTTTGGAATTCCCAAACTACAACTGTTTTGAGGACGGGAGGGAACATACAGAGGCTCTGAATGTGTTTGCCCTCCTGATTTTCTTGAAACCTACCTACTGTGGTTCTAACTACGCCCTCCTGAGGACCCCTGCTGGCTCCCAAACCACAGCTTGGGAAAGCCTGCCTGAGGTCAGTGGTTCTGCCCGACATCAGTGCAGCACGTTCGCCTCCAGTTCAAAACACTTCCATTGCTGACCGATGGACTGTGACCACCCCCCCAACCCACTTCCACCTCCCCAACCCACTTCCACCTCCCATACATACACTGTTACCAGGTGCTGAGACCCCCACCCTCCGCCCCTTTAACCCTGTCCTTCAGACAGCATTGTCTGGACAAACAATGGGGTCATTGTTACCTCAAGGTGGCGTATTGTGAGGGGTTTTCACAAGGGGCTGCAGAGGTGACCCTGACAGTGTAACTTAGCACCCATCTCACCTCCCCACACACACAAACACGCACGCACGCACGCACGCACGCACGCACGCACATGGTCTGTGGTTCCCAAACTTTGTCGCTCTATCAGGGCTTCAGGTCACAGGGGACATCCAAGGTGGGGAACAGTGTGCCTGTCTTATAGCCCAGGGTGTGTGTATGTGTGTGTGTGAGAGTGTGTTTTAAAACAGCAACACGGTGTTCATACTTGAATTATGTCCACACTCATGCAGAAACATTTAACACGTTTTTACTTTCTCAACACCAAAAGAAGCTTGTTTAAAAATGCTTTCTGGAGGGAATATTACAGAAGCAATGACATGTAGTGTCAGCCAACATTGTGCCCTCCCCACAAAACAACAAAACAAAACAAAACATTCTCATGAACGGGTCTGATGATATCGTACGAAAACGTATGCACGATTCGTATGATAACTTTGTCTGGGACACGAACTGCGCTTCCCAGCTAAAAAAGGCCCTGTGTGTTTAGGATGTTCCTGGTCCTATACAGTAGCAGTCAATGTGGTGCATAGTAATAAATACGTGGAATATATACAAATAACTTTACAGAACAAACGGTGCTACGCTGCGTTCTGTGTCACGTGCATAACCAGAAGTTAAGTAATGTAACAGATGCTTTGAATCAAAACCACGTTTTTTTTCTAAACTTAACTAAATAGTTTTGATAGATAGATAGACTTTTATAGATCTCAAAATTCGGAAATGTCAGTGCTACAGCCTCAAAATATCAGACACACTGCACACATACAGAATATACAAGAAATAATAAATAATAAATAAGATGCCCTTCTTTTCTACCCATTCTAGATTAATACACTCTTTAATATCTCTCAACTGCTAAGACTCTGTCCCTCCATGGATTATATCTGTCATGTGACCTTGAATACAAATCTGAACAATCAAGGAGCTCTCACAACACATGGTAGGAGTAGCTTAACTCTTATTGGTGCATGGAAGAAAGTGACATCAGCTTTTTCCAACTGAGCCCCGCCCCCTTCAAACCAGTGAGCAAAGCAAAGATAAAAAAAACGCAAATACAGAAATCTGTCATGTGAAAAATTCAGCATAGTAAGAAGTTGATGAAATAAGATACTCGCAAAATATAATGTTTTAGTGGTATGAGTTTCCTTTTATATGACTTTATCCACCTTTGTAGGTTGATATGAATACCCTCCTTTAAAAACTCTTGACAACAAGGCAGAAAACTTGTATTTCATGAAATAGTTATTCAGTCTAATCCAACGTTTCCCCTGTTTTGGGATCTGTAATGTCAGGGTGAAGATGGATGACCCATTTGTCCATCTCCTCTCACTGAATACCAGGCTATCATCTTACATACACACGACTCACTGTCAGTCTGTCTCCATCTTTCTGTCTGATGGAGTATGAAGCTGGAAACAGACTCACCTTTGTCAAGTTGTATCTTGCTGGCTTGCAGGAGGGGGGGGCATAAAGTTACTTCCTGTGCCCAGACTCTTGAAAAACAAATGTTCACCACTCGGCAGTGATGGCACGCTGTACGCTCGGTTACGTTGTAACCTTGGTTCTCTGAGTGAAGAGACTATCTCTCCAGCTGTAGGCCGCTCGGAGACGGTTCCGATCAAACTATCAGTGATTCCACGCCAGCACAGGTGCTTTATAGGAAATAGCATAGGGCGTGGCCGGGCAAGCCCGTGTGTCTTAAAGAAGTATCCACGTACCTGACCTCAGGGGGATCATCCCCCGTACATATGGAATATGTAAAGGTGGAGAGATAGTCTGATTACGATAGAGAATTGTGTGCTGTCATTTGGCTTGTGAAAGTGTTATCATGCTGCATTCAGCTGAAGGGTTTCATCATTATTATTGTTTCAAGACGTATTAACCTGAGAAAACAACTGAACTGAAAAAGATATATCAGAAGTCAGTTAACCTGCAAGAAAGAATCAATGCCATGACCAAGGGTTTTCTGACCCCGAGCAGTAAGTGTTTTTTTTATTAAGTGGCAAAAAGACTCAAAAAGATCCCCCTTGAAATACGAGAGAGATTTCTTTCTCTTAAGATCTGCGCGTTCATCTTCCTCTACTCTGTGTACACAAAGGGAAAACCTTTCTAGTCTTTACTGCAAATTAGTGCAAACAATAAAGTTATAAGTCATTCAATTTTCGTTAAATCAAACCCCATTTTTGAGATTAATTATGGATATATTCCAGTTGTCTTCACACACACAATTTTTTTTACACTGCAACAGAGCTGCATTACAAACTCAACATTTCCTACATCTTCTTCAATTGGGTAAACATGGGGTGGATAACAAGACAAGGAATATGCTTATCTATTCTGGGATAGGGGAAAATATTATTATTTCTTTAAACCAATCACAACCGTTAAGCCCCGGATGCAGAAACAGTGTCCTTGCAAAATAGATAGCGGAAGAGGAGGAACATCCTTTGCGTGAGATACGCGGCAGATGTCAAGCTTAATCCAAGCATTGTACATCCGTTGAGCAGATTAGAGTTACAGATGTCAGTCTGCACACCTGTAACTTGTCAAGGTAACCAACTTTACTGTGTCCTAATGTGTGGAAAATTACTTGTGCCGTGCATAGCTTGAAATCAGATCGCGGTTGCTTATGGCTTGATGGAAAAAGCATGATTTTTTTACGTCTTTTATTAACACAAAATGAGTTTGTTCGGCTGCACTCTAAATAGATGCAACAGCTGCTATTCTGTATTTCTGACAAAGTATCTGCTGAAAGAGGGTTTGCTGTAGTATTAAACTGCACATCCTGCACGGTAACAGTAAGGTATCGCCAAATCAACCAGGACTGATTCTTAGATTCTTAAATAACAGAAATTATAAAGTTTTAAAAAAAGAAGTTAAAAGCAGTTGATAAATTCAGGATGATCTGGATTTATGTTTGTTGGATGACGATGTGGCCACTTTTTAATGCAGGCGTTTTGGGAAAAAACCCAAATAATGTATCGACGACGTCCACCAATCAGAGACATGCAAATAGTGACAGAGAGAAGACTGAGGATCGCTGATGTCAACAGGCATGTGACCTCACCACCGGGGTCAGCGAGGTCATGCTGGGTGTAAGGGGTGACGTGGGAGGAGACGAGGTCAATGGCTGATTAGAGGTCTAAAACAGTGAGCGGGTCAGAGGGTCAGATGACATCAGTGTATTGTAAAGAGAAGACTATTAAAGTGAACTCCCTCTGACCTTTGACCCATGACAAAACAAGTGATTAGTAAGTGTAGATCATGAATGTCTCGGTTCAGAATGCTGTTGTTTTTTATCTCCATCTTTGCTGCAGATCCTTGCTATGGTGATTTTACAATTTTAAGATTAAAAACATTATTATTGTTCACTAACGTTTAATGTTTTTATTTCTCATCAGATTTGCCTCATAATTTGTAGACAAGAGCACAATTGCAAAAGAATGGGCTTTTCCGGGAAGGGGGCTTAAAGAGACAGGCACTAAAACGGAGCGTTTCAGACAGAGGGTGAATACTGTATGTTCAGACAGACAGTATGAGAAAAAGAATGTGCTTTTTGAACATTGAAGCATGTAATCATGTTCTAGTAGAAACCCAAAATACAAGTATGAACCTGAAAATGAGCATAATATGGGACCTTAAATGACTTTCTTGTGTGTTGAGGCAATTTTGAATTGAATTTTATTAATGTATTCTTTTATCTTGAAGGTTTTTAAGGTTTGTTTGTAGTCAGTTCAACGCATGGTTATAATTGTTTCAGTGAGACTTAAATGGGCATGGCAATCTTCTGGTTGAATCATCAGTACGGATGATTTTGAAAATATCTGGTTCTTTAATAACGACAAAGGTACCAGCTTGTCTAAATAAATAAAAATAAAAAGGAAGATCAACTATGATTGCTAAAGTTGGTAAGAAACATCTAATCAACTCCTGTTGTGTGCCACAGTTATATGTGCATAGCAAGATGGCCTTTGACAACTGTGTTGATTGAAATTGAAGCGTATCTGTCCGTCAGATGCCTGTGAGACAGATAACTAAAAAATGGGACTGAAACTCCTCCTGTGCAGACAAGCCCTGACTGGCTTCTTCTCCATGGCAACAGCGGCTGAGGCTCACGGGTATTATACTATTTAGAGAAATCCTTCATACCAGACTGACATGATATCTCAGAAACAAAGAAATTATTAAAACATAAACCTATTATTACATTATGAAACTGATCTCTTTTTAGAGGTTTCTTGTTATTTTACATCTGGCAGCCAATCATAATGATCTAAAATCATACATACAATAGGGTTGAAGCGTATATACCAGTATGAATATACCAGTTTCAAGGTATACCGTAATATAAAAAATTATGGTTATCATACCATGTAGGCTACAATTGCTTATCTACAGTATTGATTTTTAGGAGTCTAAGCGTGAGGGGGCTGGGATCTCGCGTATGCAAGGCAACGCAAATCCCTATTGAAACCGCTCAGGTTTTTATAATTGGGTTTTGCCCTATAGCTCCCAGACTGTACATTCAAAAATCCTATATCCACGCATTCCCTGAATTCAGATGAATCTTGTGATATAGGCCACGCCCATTTTCGCCTAGAATATATTTCCGCGAAATGTGTCAAACCTTCAGTAAAAGTGCTACTGCAGCCTACACCGTTTAAATTATGCAAGTCAAACTTTCAGGGGTGGTAGAGAGTGTGAAGCAGGTGATCGGCCATTAGAGGGGACCATAATCAAGGTAGACTCGATTTGGCGTATAACTCAATGAATGTGAATGAGAAATTTGAAATTGCAATTTACTTCAGACCTTGCAGCTCATGCGTTCCTCTCATTTGCCTCACTGCCGCCGCGCTTCGGGTTCCGCTTTTGTGGAGTCCGCGTGTCGTCGGGGGGATTCGCGCCGGGAAGGCTTGGACCTTATCATAACTGCTTGCAGGTCTAGTTTTTTATGTACTCTCAAAAGACTTTTACACATATTTTCCATTAAAAAACTGGTTTTGAGTTTCAATTATAATACAGCATTTGTTCTACCAAAAATACTTCTGTTTCCATGCCTTGAACGGTCATCGTAACTGATAAAACTACTACTACTAATTGTTTATACCAGATAACATGAAATATTCTGAGATGGTTATGGGCAGTGGCGGTTTTTGGCACAGGCGAAGCGGGCAGCTGCCCGGGGCGCATTTTTTTATGACTCATGGGGGGCGGCACAAGCACTTAGGGACCGTTCGGTATTTATGGAATGGACCACCGGAGGAAAATAGGGGAGGGTCGTGTCTTTTTATTCTTGGCTGAGGGGAGGGTCATCCAACATTTTTCAGTCCTGAAGGGGGGGGGTCACCCAACTTTTGTATTCATGAAACAGCAAAATTTCAAAGTGGCTTGTTTGGTGCATATTTTTCCATGTAGCTCCATGTAGCTCTGCCCTCCTTCGCTACCAGATGGGTCTGACCCATGAGTTTGCTGGGGGGCGGGGGGAGCTTCCCCCGTGGTGGCTGAAACAGATAATTGCATTGTTTAAAAAATTTGTGGAACAATTCTGGCATGATCAGATATTTTCTAAATATTTTAAATAACACAAAACAACTAAATGATGGTAGGTAATACATCAGATTTCATATACTGCTTTAGTAAAAAAAATATTACCTGGCTGACGATGGCAGCAGCAGGACGTAAAAAACGAAAATGACTGTTGTACTATGTCTGGACATCTTACCATGCCAAGGTTGCAATAAAGGTTTCCTAAATGCCACATTTGATGTCAGCTTACTAATTGATTGCGGGTTTTGTGTAGATTTGGACTTTTAAACGGCAACTTTTCATAGACTTTTGTTTAAACGGCGAAGAGGAGAAAGCCTAGTGATGAGTCCATAGCAACCAGTTTGTGTGTTGAATGTTACCCAGAGTGCCTTGCTGAATGGTCTCAATATTTTATTGTTCTATTTCATGTGAATACTAGTTTACTAGAGGAGTAACTTAGTATTTGAAGTAATGCAGTAATGCAGGAATTGTGCATTTAGTTTCCATGCTTATTGTGTTTCCACAACAATGTTAGTGAGTAAATCTACTGAAATGGCCACCACACCATAACAGAGGAGTGGGATGCGTCAGATCAGAATGCAGAGGTTTAGTCTTGTGTGTCATACCTGTAAAAAAAACAAAAAAACAATGAAAATCTATGTATTTACCAAACGCAAACCAGTACAGAACTATTGATAAATTGTTGGGGGAGGGTCATGCCTTTTTTCTAAGTTGTTTTTCTAAGTTTTTTCTAAGAAATTTTTTTTATGGTGAGGGGAGGATCCCAAAACTCCTCCGGTGGTCCCTTAAATAAATAACGAACAGTCCCTTAAAAAAAAAAAAATCCTTGAAGCGGTTTTCTACTCTATTATCTATCATTTCACCGTGTGGGGAATTGGCAAATTTGCGCCCCCTGCTGGCTGATAAGGTGCCGTGCGCACACTGCACAGAGAAGCTGTGTGAGAAGGGCAAAGGGGAAAGGAGGAAAGGGGAGGGGGGAGCGGGAGACAGTTCACCTCTGGGTCAAACGGGTTGCTGGGCATAGGCGCCGATACCGTTGGTGCTCCGCTAATACTGAGCACCCACGAAGCTGATCGCGGTTATGTGTCAGTTAAACTTTTCATCTCAATCCTATCCTGAGTTGAAAGAGCCTTGCCTACTTTATGGCTTTATTATCGAGTTGATAGGCGTGTGTTCGTGTCGGCCGTCTGAAATGCAAACATTTTTTGACTATTTTTTTTTTTAAAGGGCGTGCGCCCGTGAGCATTCAATAAGGGAGCAGATTTCATACAATAACAACATTGATGATTTTGCATCAAGGAAGGCCAGAAAGGTCAGGTTTTAGCTTTAGTTTGTGTTTTCTGTTCTTAGTGCAATAGTGTAACAGTTAGTTGGGTGTAATTCAATGTAGAACCGCCCCTGGTTATGGGTGAAATACCGTTGCAACCCTAACATACAATATGATTTATCTAACTATAAATCGAGGAATCTGTGTGTGTGTGTGTGTGTGTCTTTCAAACAATCCTGCATGCGCAAACGACACATAGCACACTGTTGCGAGGCTCTGTTCAGCAGCGGGGGCAGGGAGTTGCTACATCACTCGACGGCTCATTGATTGTGGTTCACCGGCTCTGCTACCAATGGAGAGCCTATATGAGCCACTGTACAGCAGCAGGGACGGGTTCAGAAAAGCGACTGGCGAGAAATCTAGTGACTTTCTGAAGAAGAGAGACACCAGTGTTGTCCGGTGAACGCAAGGTCTTTCTCTCTTCTCTCCGCCACAGACACCTCTCTCTGTCACTTATGACTTGATGGACAAAAGGAGCAGCGAGTCTACAGGCGTGTCATATACTGTAGTAGGCTAGCGCCTTGCATGGCAGCTCCGCCACCATAAGTGTGTGTGGATGGGTGAATAAGAGGAAAATTGTAAAGCACTTTGTCCAGTAAGGTAAAAAGGCGCTGCATAAATGCAGTACATTTACCACTTACCATTGGATAAGTGGTTCTCGAGAACACTTTGAACGGGCAGGCTACATGACAATGCAGCAAGCAGCGATACTGGGAACCAAGCCTTTTATAACTGCATTTTGTCACATGTTGCTTATGAGAATTTTTTGAATTATTCAAAATTATTCAAATCAAAAGTCACATATTTGTTTATGCAAAGATGTAAATGTCTTAGTTAATGAATGTTTTTACATTGATTTTTTACTCCTGTCCTTTCTGTGGCCATTTTGTCAGGTTCCCTCCACTACTACTCTACTCTCCCTCTCTCCTCCTTTCTGTTTCCAGATGATGACCTCATGGCTGTAAGAGTCACACTATTAAACAGCCTCTCACCTCTTTTACAAGACCAGTCAGCCTGCAGCCGGGGTTCATATGTTCCCAATCAGACTAAAAATAGAACTACACTCTCCACACTACTTTTAACTGCTCCAAATATGTCTCAGTTTCCTCCAGTCTGTACGAGAACACAGAAAGATGTGTTCAGTAAATTGGAATTACTGGCCATCCTGCAGCAGGTCAAGTATTTTAAAAACAAAATCAACCTGCACAAGGAATTAATGTAACCTTGCACAATTTTCTGCTTCATTTTTTATGTAAAATCTAGAGTTTAGGACAAAGAGATAACACATTTGTCACCTTGTGATAATATCGGCAGACAATATGAAGACATAGAGGCTTCATGACAAGTTCAAGTCTAGTGAAGAGAAACAATTTGGTGTTTAGTCTGATCCAGAAGTTTATTAATTTGTACTTTCCCTCAACCTGCCTCATCAACTTTGGCTTCAGGTAGAGATTCCTTAATTTTTTTTAGATGGACAAAAGTCCCCAAAAAGCTTCTAAACTGATAACAGACTAGTAGAAGTATTTTTCTAGCAAGTGACACCTCACTCAAAACCCACCTGTCTTACAGAGGAAGTACATTCTCAAAACTGGCAAGTCTTGTTTTTTGTTTTTACCCATGAGACTCTGAGGTTTCGGTGCCTGTGCTGGCATCTCTCGGCTGTGAAGTGAAAATGTCACAAGGCTGTCATGCTATCAAAGAAAATAAATGGTCCACTGTAATCCTACTTGCAGTGATAAAATGTCAATGTACTGCGGAGCGCTCTGCCTGGGTGCAGCTGCTGAGCTCCTGACAGCTCTGTCAGCAGAGGTGGAGATCACCCCAGCCAGCAGCAGAGAAACAGTCATTCTCATCATTTCCATCTGTGCTTTGGGATACCAATAGCTGAACTTGCAAGATGTCTGCAGCAGAGGCCGTGGGGTTCATTTTAGACCATAGGCTTTTTTCACAGCAAACAGTTTGACTTGTTGTATAGTAGGAAAAGCACAACCTGATCTCACAGAAATATGCGAAACGACCACAACCTTTAGGTCTCGTATTACCAGACCTTCCTCGACAGCGCTGCGGAGAAGGGTCTGGCTATTCCACACAGCATTCCGGGATGGGAGAATAACGTGCTCTGGTTTATTGTTGTTGTTGTTGTTATTATCGTTTTGGGTGGCACTAAGCGACGATGCTAAAGGCAATATGTGCTTTTTTTTTCAACAACTGCCATTTAAAGGTGCTGTAGGTAGGATTGTGAAGATCCAGGACTTAGCCAAAAATTATGAACATTGACAACTTCTCAGTCCCTCCCCCTTTGCCGCTAAAGCCCCAAACAGTCTCCTAAGCCCTGTCATGGGGTTACCCCATGCCTTCAATTAAGCCAGTGGTAGCATTGGTCCTAGCATGCTAAGCTAACCCTAGCATGAGCATTAGCATAGCTGTTAGCATTAGCATTACCATTAGCATGTGGGCTAGCATCAGTGGACACATGGCTTGTCAATTCATGTTATTTCTTTCAGTGTATTTAAGTACTAGTTGAAAAAGTAGAAATCATGATTTGATAAATACGACACATACACAGTTAACTTCAAGTTATTTATTTTAGGTTATTGGATTTACCCAAGGTCATCCAAATGTTTGCATGTCTCATTCACCTGTTCTCATCTTCAAGCAGGGATCTGGGTCGAAGCGGCAGAGTTTGGTGTAATTTATAGAGGGGAAGACCTGGAACGGTCCAAGTGTAAGCCAGTACAGAGGGGGGTACTGGAGTGCCTAAAGCTTTCTGTTTTGAGAAACTTGTTCAACATGTAACATTTAATTTCTGGTTTTATAGTTGGTATATTGTGTATTAATGTAGCCAGAAATGTTTTGGAATGTTGAGGTAACATGATGGGGTTTGTCTTGTAGGAGGGGCTTCAGGTATAAAGGAAGGAGGCAGAGGCTCCTCGGGAAGAACAGTTTTGGCCTGGAAGGGTGCAGGTGCTAGGACCCAATAGTCAGGGCCTGATTTAGGCTTTTGTATTGTTTAATATTTGTTTGGTATGATAATTTGAATAGTTTATACTTAGTTTCCTTGTTTGGTTTTTGTTATTTTTGATATATTTTTGTAATAATTCATCCTTGCACTACTGCACTTTCCCTGTGAATGGGGAAGAAATAAATCAAAGCACCAGGTGAAGAACTGAGTCCATGTCTCCTCCTTCCAACATGGGGCTAAACCTTACAAGCCCCTCCCCCCACAAGGGAGAATGAATGCGTGTGAATGAGCAGTGATTGACACGCAGTTAGACACACCCCCCGGCCCTGATTGGTGCATCTGAACAGGGAGCGGTGGATTTTTGCAAATCACACTACAGGCTGTAGGTGGTACCAGAGCAGGCAGATTTTTTTTTTTTAAATGACCTGCTTTGTCTAGTTCTACTCGAATATAGGGTGAGTTTCAGCAAATATGACAGAAAGTTAGTTTTATAAGTCTTACTTGACCTACTGCACCTTTAATATGTTTTTTATTCTGTAATAGCTTCTATATGAGATTGGTATGGACGTAAAGCAGAAAACAAAAGTCAATGCATGTGTGTAATTCATGTTACGGGGAGGACAACTTTCAATCATGAGTTCATTATTACCGTTTCGGACAGCACCGTTCGGATGGCATATTTAGTCCTCCCTATTAAAATGATTAAAATGAAGCCCTCAGTTTATTTGGCTGTGCTGTAAACCAATTCACAAGTTGTCCTTTATCTGCATCAAGAGCTGTTACACACCAACCAGACGGCCGACCGTCGGCAGAAAAGGCAGTCGGACTGAAAAATGCCTCAAAACACACTGAGGCGACGCCGACTTGAGCGTACGCTCTACGTGTGCGCAAAACATAATACGTCTCCATAGCAGCAGGCGGCGCTTCTCTGTATTGTTTCCCAGAAAATGAAAACCGGCAGCTGATAGGATGAATGCGTCACGTGGGTCTTTTTTCCCCGGAAATTCACAGCCAGACTGTCATGGCGGCTTGTTCATAATACGATCTCATATTGTACTAAAATAGTTCACCGAAACGTGTTTGTGAAAACATTTTAAGCGAGAAACAGGCCATGCAGTTGCTGAATCTGTCTTCATTTCAGATCAACAAAGGTCAGTTTAAAAGATTTTCGTCAGATGTGGAGAGGCTCATCCGCTCGCCATTTCCGGGTGAGTCCCGACTGCCCTGTCTCCGACTGAACATGTCGGGTCGGCCAATATAAAGGCCAACAGCTCCTCCGACGGACGACGGCACGGAACACACTGAACAGACTCGAGTCACTGACCTCGCCAGACTGTCCAACGGCCCATAATCGGGTGTTATCGGTGTATCGGTGTAGCTGCTAAAGAAGTGTCTGCTGCCCCCAGTGGTCGATATACGTGTCATTTCTAACAGAACTCTGGGACCTGTATTATTATTACACACTTTCTGTTACTGCCAGTAATGGAGCAGCAGTGGCACTATCAGATCCCCGGACAGGCAAGATAAAACTGGGCGGCTACAAAAAATGTTGGTGCTCGTCTGTTGTGATGATAAAAACCATAAGAATTCTCTGTTAACAGGGGATTTCACCACCAAGGACCAACTACGCATCTCTTTCCCTATCACCCCCCCCCCCCCACACACACACACACACACACACACACACACAGACACAAACAGCACCGCAGTGATTTGTATTGCAGTTATTGGTATTTGAGCAGCGGGGCTGTTTGACATCGGAGATATATAGGCTGTGGCCTTCTTACAATAGCCTCGGCCCCCTGGGGAAACTGGATCCCATCTTTAGTTTGGAGCTCATTAAGCCGATTATTCCCATAATCTCTCTGATGGCAGGCAGAATAAAGAAACACACACTAATAATTGCCTGCTTACATTTTGGTCTGTTTGGCCCTATTAAAAAATATAAAATGTACAAAAAAGGAATACAAGCTTTGTATGTTTTTTCACATTACTGGTTTCACTTGTAGCTCTTTTTCAATAAGTGTATCTCTCTATACCACCTCCCCTCAAAACACACACACACACACACACACACACACACACACACATAATCCTTTGTCTGTCTCCTGTCAGAGGGTTCGTGACATGACTGACAGCTCTGACACCACCAATCAGCTGCAGCTCAGCAAGGTCACCCACTGATGCTTGGCTCTGATTGGCTGCTGTGCTTCTACCTGTCGTCCCTGTCTGCTTTGATCACTCTCTGTGTGTGTGTGTGTGTGTGTGTGTGTGTGTGTGTTTGTGCTTTGTATGTTTATCTCTACAGTTGGGATGGGAAGGTGGGGGGTGTAAATTCAAAGAGAGACAGTTTGTTACTGAAGGTAATTTAATAACAGCAAAGTCAATGAAATGAAAATGTCAATAATATTTCACATGTATGGACCTGACTTCTCTTGGATACACACATTGACTCATTACAGAACGAGAAGAGCGGAAACTTCCTGGTCAGTGTCTGTACTTTCCAGGTACAGTAGTACTGATAAATGTAAATGGACTGCATTTGTATAGCGCTTTTCTAGTCATTTATATAGTAGAGGAATTATTCACCACACACACACTGGTGGCCGAGGCTGCCATACATACAAAGTCCCACCTGCTCATATATAGAATGCATTCAAATACTGTGGAGTTTTACTTTGTGACTGCTTTTTCAATATGTTGAATTTCTTCTGAAGGTAATGACAATATTCCTTCCTTCATTCCTTTCAGCTTCAACCACCAGACCTTCAGTTACATTGTGTGTGTTTGACAGCTTTGAGAAATTCAAACTTTATTCTTAATCGTCACATACACGCAGTACAATGTAGTGAAATTCTATTGCTGCATTTAACCCATCCTAGGTATTAGGAGCAGAGGACAGCTATACATACAGCATCCAGTGGTCTTCAGTATCTTGCTTCAGTGCTCAGGGACACTTTGACATGTGGCCAGATGACCTGGGATTGATCCAGCAACCTTGTGGTTGTGGGGAAACCACTTCACCTCCAGGCCACAAGCCACCCCAAATAGATAGAGCTCTAGACTTCCTCTGTGGAAGTTAATAGAGCAGACACACTGATCATTTAAATAATAAATTAAAAAAAATCACTGAAGTCAATTAATGTACTGATTCCTTGCTGAAAGTAATTTAACAGCTGTAAAAGTCAGTGAACAAAATGTAATTTTTAATCTATTACATCAACTAGAGATTGTGACTTCATGTTGTCTGCTTTTTCACATTGATGATGTTATAATATTGACCAGTTATTCTATTCTTCTTATTTGTCATTATTTGTATTCAATCATCAATTACCTTACTTCTTAAGAAGTCATAATCACTGCCAAAAATTATAATGTGAATTAACATTACACAGCTAACTATTATACATGTATAAAACATTTTATTCATCTGTTTTCTGAATGAGGGACACTCTTGCACATGCACAGAGAAAAGTGATCTGTGCTGTATAACAGTATACCAGAGAAGATTAAAAAAAGCCTTTCCTTTCATAGTAATTCCTCTCGCCTTTCTTAGTTTCATTTTCTCAATACATACTGTACACCCGCTACCTGCCTTGAATTACCCATCAGGCCTTGCAGGGTTGGCCACAGCCAGTGATCAACTCCCCGATGGCCGACACTAATCACGTCTGGTTAGTAAGCAGCATGATCTGCTGCCAGATTCTCCCTGCACCCTGCTACTGCCTTGGCCTCTGTGACCCGGCTGGCTGCCCTTTGACCCCTCGTCACATGATAAGTGTCTGTGACCTTTGACCTGTTTGGATAATTAAAGAGGCGTGACCTCGGGGAGATTGCATTGGAAATCTGTCGTTGATGATTATTGAGGTTAGTGAGATTAGTATGAGGTAAGAGAGCATGGATGAAGGCGTCGCCTATTTTTAGGAATGTTGAAGCGGTACACAGTGTGAATGTTTTATTATTATGTCTTTCCTCCTTTATTTCAGTCAGCCTGAGTCCCTGTAACAGGGTTAACTCACAGTGGATGATGTGTGAATCTAAATAGCCTTTTGTTACTTTATCTTTTTTTTGGCACCCTCAAATCACTTTTCACTCAGTTTCAAAAGTGAGAGATAATATAAATATTATTACTACTTCCACAAAGGTGTCATATATATATATATATATATATATATATATATATATATATATATATATATATATATATATATATATATATATATATATATTGGTCCTGTTTGAAATTTTAGAAGGTTTGACAACTGGACAAGGAGCGATTGATTTGTTTGTGGTGTGAAACTAGATTTGGATGTGAATTGTGTAGATATTGAACCTTGGGATCCCCCAGGGGAAGCTGGAAATGTTGCTGAGGCGAGGGACGTCTGGACTACCTTAACGCGACCCATCCCTGGATGAGCAGCAGAAAATTATGGATGGATGGCATTTTGATTTTCAAGATTCTCGGATTCTATGTGTATTTTGATGCACATTAAGATGCAGATTAAATAATCTGCATCTTAATCAAGACCCAACTAATGGGTTGGATTTTTAAGTCTGATAACAATATTTATATTTATTTAAAAAAAAAAGGTATATATATATATATAGAGAGAGAGATTTTAACAAAACATTTTTGATAGCGTTCCCCTAAATTAGCTAAGATAGATATGTTCTGAATCAGGACTTTTTACAGTTGAAAAATAAACTTGTCAGTACTCTCTGGTGGGCCAACTGTGTAATTGCAACGCAGTTTCTAAATTATATCTTGGGTAATTCTTCACAGCAATTTTTCATCACTTATCGGCAAGCATATGATACTAAAATAAAAATTGGCTGACTGCAACGGCCATGTCGAGGTATATATTGAATTAAAAACGTTTTCTTTTATTACAATAAATTCAGAAGCTTGTTTGGAGAAGTCTCTGAGTTCCTTCCGTGTTTTTAGAACAACTGTTAGACTGTCATGTAAACAAACACAAATCAGACTTTTATCTCTAAGCCAGCACTGATACTCACATTTTCGTGCACATGTGAACGTGGCCAATGTAATGTGTACTGAACAAAGGAGGGCTGCAGCAAACAGAGAGCCAAGGGCTGATCTTAACAGACAAACAGCGGCGAGTCTCTTTGGCAGAATGAATCGGCATTCCACACTTCTCCACTCCACTTGGTTACTGTCGCTAAGGCTGGAAAACTTTATCCGGCACTACCAAAGGGACGCCTGTGTCCATGTGATTTTTTCCCTCACAGCTCCAGTAGATTTGGAGTGTGTGGCTGGCTGGGAAGATGAGAGGCTAAACCTACAACAAAGGTCTCCAGTCAACATATTCTGACTGTTTTTGTAGCACTTGAATTAAAAGAGGCAAAAAAATGTCTTGTCCAAGTGGCAACCTTCGGCCTGAGAAGTGAAGCCAATGAGGAAAGTCCTTATCTATGTGAGTTGTGCTCTTAAATCCAAACCTTTGTAAACTGAGACGTTACAATGTGCTTCCGTTTCCTGAGGGAATAATAATATATGCCGTAAGATTATTATGAAACTTTTGCCCAAACGACAACAACAATAAAGTGCATTCCACAGCTACTTTTACTTAAGTAAAGGAACCGAGTACTACTGAACACAGCCCAACGCATTCTCATGAACGGGTTCGTATGATATCGTACAAAAACTTATGCACAACAATTGGTATGATAGCCTAGAAAATGACACTGACTGCCGGACGGTCGTGTGACAACCGGTCGTGTTACATTTAGCCGACAAAAGGTGACAGACAAAAGGTACTCCAGTTAAGTTTAGACACCGAAAGGTCAAAACACCGGTCCCGGGACCTGCCACCCCACCCCCACGCTTTAAAGCCCTGTGTTTTCGGACCCACCCGACCTCCTCCCTATGCGGATCTTCGCAGTCTCATACAGTGGCAGACAATGGGTGCATACAGTAAAAAATATGTGGAATACATAAGATTTACAGTTTATCACTTTTCGTAGCTATGTGTACAAATGGCTCATGAGAACAACCTGCACAGCCTTACTGTAGTCTTGTTTGTTTTCCATCCTTTGTCAAGTTGAGCCCAGAAAGTCTTATTCTCGACTGAAAGACTTCCCCTCATCAGGTAGTTGAAGGAGACAGAGATGGGGATGGGGGGTCTAAATGTGTGATGGTGACCGCATGTCACCAGGTTCACCTCAGTGAGCTGTAATTCATCTGACATTTTCACATGCGCTTAATTGCCATTCATTCTATAACAGAGCACATTGTGCTCATAATGGCAGGAAATGTCAAGTCAGCTTTTAAAGGGGAGGATCCCTTCAAATTGCTTTCCTTTTAGATGAAAATACACACCTCTGTCCACAGACGAGGCCCAAGGCAGTGTGATGGCACTGTTGACATGTGTGATTTTCTACCTGATTCATAGTAGCAGAGGTTGTGCTACTGTAGCTTTATTCATGGCATTTAACTTGAACCCCTCGTCAGCTCAAAACACATCATTTACCACACGCTCTTATTTAAAGGTGAGGGCTGCTGACACACCCACTTCAATCAACAGTTTTATTTTTATTCATGATGGATTTTGTGTTCCGTGCTCCCTCTGTGCTTTATGTCACCTTTGCAGTATTTTCCAAACTTTTTGACACTTTTGATTAACACGGGCGATGATGCTGAAGAAGGGAAAGGACAAAGAAATTACGATAATAAACACTTGAGCTCAAGTACTGCATGATAAATAATTAAACACTTTGTGTTTTCAGTGACTCACATCTGTGACAAAGGTTCAATATGTTTAATGTGGCTTTTCATCATTCGTACAGAGAAGTTTGGTTTTAAAGCACACAGCCTAAATGTAAATGCTTTTCTTAGATCTTTGGATCTCGCAGCCAATGCCTTATTTCTTCTCTTTTCCATCTGTCTTCACAAGTAGGAAGAATACAATATGCCTGTGAGTAAAAAGACCATTTACAGCTGTTGATGCAATCTCTTATATTCATCAAAATCCCTCATAAAGAAGCTGGAAAGTGTTCAAAGCCATTTTAAGATAACCTTGACAGTTGAGAAGCCACGAGAAGTGTGAAACACAAAAGGCATCAAGAGAAAGATGAGAGGGAGAACGGGGAGAAGAGGAAGAACGGGAGAGCGAGGGAGTGAAGGAGGGGGAGGAGGGAGAATAAATAAAAAACATTCAACTCTTAAGGCCCACCTTGGCCACCTGATTGTTCCAAAATGAGAGCAATGCCCGACCCAAGAACGAAAAGAAAAAGAGAGGGAAAAATCAATACAGCGCAATTAAACACAAAGCATGGCTCTGTGGAGCTGAGGGGAATTTGTTATTTATTAAATTCCCTCCTCCACCTTCTTTGCCCCCAAACCCCATAACTCCTCAGTCTTTAATGCATGAGCTGCCCCTTTCTCTCTTCAGGTAATCTGACCTTTGTGGTTCGGACAGGACTGAAACGATTGTGAGAGAAGACTGAGGGGAAGTCAGGAGTGTTCTCGCTTATTGATCCAAGCCCCGCCAGCTTTGGAGCAGAAGACGAGTTGCTTTGGTTTGGTAGAAGCAGCGAGCCGGTGTGGAATATATTTCACACCGCTGTGGTCACACTGCAGGGCACAAAGGGCAATTCTGATTTGTTTTCTTAGATCGGATGTGCATTTTGAAACACCGACTCAAACATCTACAGTATTTGTAACAAAGGTTCAGTTGCCCTAATGGATCAGTTCCAACAAGTCCTCCCAATTAAACGACAAAACGCGTCGCTTGTACCACATTTGTGGAATGACACGTGTGTTTTCTGATCCGACTGCCTTCCAAAACCGTTTCAAATCATTGTTTCAAAAATAAAACCACTTTCTGATCGTACACAGCTCGGTTTGGTTAGGTTTAGTCACAAAAAAATACTTAAAGGTTAAAGGTGCCGTAGGTAGGATTGTGAAGATCCAGGACTTAGCCAAAAAATTTGATTTTTTTTTAAATGACCTGCTTCGTGTAGTTCTACTCCAACATAGGGTCAGTTTCAGCAAATATGACAGAAAGTCTTACCTTCTGCCGAAACAATCGCTGCCATAGAAGTTGCCAAGTTTAGAAAGAAATCATGGTTTGGGTTAAAATCATCTGTTATGTTTCTTAACATTCGGTTATGCACGTGACGCAGAAAGTGAAGTAGTTTGTAATTACAGAGTCCATAATTACAAACTCATTTAAGTATGGTTTGAACCCACAAACATGTATTTATATATAATTTTACTCTAGAGCCCAAGTGTATTTATTTTTTTAAACATAAAAAACAACAAATTATGTTATTTAGAATATTCCAATTTGATTGTAACTTTGAAGCCTTTACTGTTTTGTTATCTTTGTGGATTTGTCGCTATGAGCGACACCTTTCCCATTACACATAGTTGTTTGACCCTTTGTTAATATACAGATATGAATCATTGCAGCTTTAAAGATGCTTAAAAGGGAATGCAAGGAAAAGGGGCATGGTCTAACCTCAACCACTCTATTTACAAAGTTTCCAGATCATTTTTGAGGATGGCTCCAGTGTGTTCGAGGTGGCCTTAAATGCAGGTTAATCTGACAGAATAAACTGCCGATTCCACAATGATCCCTCACTCAGTGATAATCAATGCAGACCGCACGGCTGTTCGAGGAGTATCAAACAGACACTCTGGTTCAGTGAGTCGAAACTGAAGTCTGAGGAGACGCTGGAGTGGACTCGCCATCCAGATATGCAGAAGGTGAAGAAGAAATCAACAGCTACATCTGTTCTCTACTCTACACAGAACTTTTCCAAGGTTGAAAACACATTTGTAGCCTATAAGAGTTCTAACCTTTTTAATCTACATTGAATCAAATTAGGAAAAAAAAGTAATTGCCTTTCAAGCACAAGGACAAAAGTATTTTTTTTGTCTTTTATTTTCTGTATTCTTTTCAATGATGATTGTGTGATTGACGACCTTGTGTGAGCACCACTATACATTAAAGCACGCACGCATGCACGCACGCAAGCACACAAACACGACCTCCATAAGCACCATCTCCAGAGCCCGTGCTTCCCTCCCTCCTCCTACCAAAACCCAGAGGAAATTAGTGGCCTTGTGTCGTTTTCAATGGACCTTGTTTCTTTTCTTCTTCGTTCCTTCTCTCTCTCCCTCTCTCTCTCTCCCTCCGTCCGCCTCTGTTGGCAAATTTGATCCAGGCCCGGGATGGGGAAGCAGGGTGAGTAAATGAAATATTGATCCGCTCCTCCGTGGCCTTGCCTTCACCTTGTCCTGCGTGCTGAGTTACCGACTCTTCCGTTCTGCTTGTAATAGGAATTATTACAGGAGGCCGGGGCGAGTAATTACTTGGCATGCCGGAGAGGGTGCAGAGGAGGGGCTGCTCTATATTTCCTCTAAAGAAGTTATTTACCGCACTTGCTACCTTCAACCCAGCGCTGCCCCCTCCCTCCCCTCTGACCGCCCCTCCTGCCGCAGCCATGTCATTCTTAACCTTAATTCAATTGTGTTAACCATCATTAATCATATGAGGTGTCAAGGGAAGTTTATCAAACGCTGGCTGAACCGAGAGGCTGCGAGGCTAACTGAGAGAACACAAGGACTGTGTTTGCAGAAATGTCAGGGATCCAGACCTGTTTATGGCTCTGTGTATGTGTGTGTACAACATCTGTCTACATTTCCTTAAAAGCACCTGTGTTGCATATCAGTTGCTCAACACACACTCTAACCATGTGTAAAATGACACACATGGTTAGAGTGACAGATGACACAGAGATATTTTTTGAGTGTGGTGTTGATGGACACACTTTTTGGTCCCACTATGAAAATGCAACACAACTGTACTTACAGATAGAAAATAAAGTGAGGAAATAGCTCATGGTAGTGTGATAGCTCAATAAAAAGAAAAGAAATGTTACTTTATTTTTACCCTAATTTCTAATTTAGGTTTTACATTTTTAATTCATCAAATAATGCAGCTCATTTAATGTTTGTCACACTAACTTCCTTAACGGTACATTAATTTCTTGAATACTAAATGGGGAATGACATCAGTTTAGACAGCTGCTTCATTCATGCTTCACTCGCTGCTTGGCTACCAGCTAGTATCCAATATGTTCATACAGATGTACAGTATTTATGTATGTACGCTGGATTGCAAATAGACAAAAAAAGAAGTGCATTTGCCATAACTTTATACTCATACTCACATGTTCATTTAGAAATGAGCAAGGGTCAGCTTTCTCTTGCTGTTTCATGTTATAGCGCACCTAGCAGCAACGCTCAAACTGCAGCTCACGCTTGAGTTGCGTTAAGAATTTTAGGTGGCACGCTCCGGAACGCAACGACATGTGAAATCGAAGCATCTGCGTTTGCGTACTTGCATGAATCATAAATGCCCTAAATGGACTTCATTTATATATAGTGCCTTTCTACCTTACCAGACAAAGCCCTTAAAAATGTTGCCTCTCATTCACCCATTCACACATATTCATACATACACCGATGGTGGCAGAGCTGCCATGCAAGGCTGCCCTGCCCATTGGGAGCAACTTGGGGTTCTCAATGACACTCAACTCAAGACACTCAACGGACCACCCGCTCTGCCCCATGAGCTACAGCACTCAACGCTTTTATGTCAACGTTTCTGCCGTAACGGTAGGTTAGCAGCATTTTTAGGAGTTGAAAGCATGGACACAAACAAACTTGTAGAATTAAAAATAAAGATTGTGTGTGTGTGTGTGTGTGTGTGTGTGTGTGTGTGTGTGTCCTGTAGCTTTAAACAATACATTATTAAACTTTTTCAGCATTGGTAAGGGTGAAATTGAAGAAAGTAAAGTTTTTTTGTCTAAAGTTTAAGTTTAGGAACATCTCTAGGTTTAAAACAAACTCCCAGTTGCAAACTTGGGTCATAAATTGGTGATTTATTTTTGTATTATGATTATTTTTTTGGGCTTTTTATGGCCTTTAATTGACAGGATAGCTTGAAGACAGGAAAGGGGAGGGAGAGGGGGGACGACATGCAGCAGAGGGCCGCGGGTCGGATCTGAACCCGGGCTGCTGCCAAGGACTCAGCCTACATGGGGGGCACACTCTACTGGGTGAGCTAGAGGTCGCCCCATAAGTTGGTGATTGAACCACCGCATCACTTTCTTTTACTTATTGTTGTGTAGTCATGGCTCCTTCGCCTTATCCTTTCCGAGTAATGAAACTCATCTTATGAATTATGACATTTCCACAAATTCCACAAAATGTTAGATTGCCAGGCTTTTGTTCCTGTGTGAGGAGAGAGTCAGTGGGCAGGACACCTGCAGCAGTGACCTGCTGTTGTGTTGGAGTTTGATGTATTCCTGCGTCGCTCCACGAGGAAGTGGCCGTTTGTTTGGGTGATAGATCCACAGCGGTTGCGTCCTTGCCTTAGCGGTGGCCCGTCTGGTGCTGCCAAGTTGGGTGATATCCCACTGCATCAGAGTCCTGCTGAAGGTCACCACTGATGGGACAGAGGAACTAGCAGCAATCCATCCTAGGATGGGACACTGGTTTAACAAGGCTACAGGGCTGGGGAGGAGGGAAAAAGAACAATAAGTAACCCAAAGCTTTCTTTTGTGGATGTTGTTGAACCATTTGCTGGCAGCCTCATAGTCTGAACAAGTTGGTTTAATGAAAAAAATAACAGCCTTGACAAAATTTTTCTAACATGTCAGGAAATCTTTTCAGGCACAAGAAATAGTTTTTTGATAAATATTACTACAAATGCTGTCCAATGTTCTTATTATTGAGTCACTGTAATGGATTTCTGTTGGTTTCACTTCATTTGATAGAGGAATGTACTGTAGAAAATAATAAAACTTCATATTTTCTCTTTCAAAATGTAATGAATGTTCTGTAAGATGCTTTGTAAGTAAATATATTTCATATCCAAAGAAATAAAGTAATTTAATTGATACAATATTTACAACATTTTGTAAATGTGAGCGAATAAAGCTATGCAACACAAATGAAGCGTGAAGTATACAGTACTTAATGATCCAAAGGGTCTCATTATTATTTTACCTTGTCGTTCCCATTGAGGGAATTCGGTTAGGAGACATTTTCAAAAAAATATGATGGAACAAAGAAAGAGAAATAGCAGCCAAATTCAGATGTTATGAAGAAGTTCATGAATAAATGTGCCTTTAGCAAAGCAATAAGAGCTAAAGTAAAAAGTTATAAAGAGAGAGGAAGAAAGAGCTAAAAGGAGGATGCAGAGGCAGAGGAGTGGGTAAGGTAAAAAATGGTCTTCGTTTAGAAACAACATTGGCACAGCTTATGCCTACCATACCCTAGAAGAGTTTGAACAGACTTTGAAAAGACTACAGTCTGACATCATCTCACATCTAAAGACAATCATTTCACATCTAACGTTAAAGACAAGTCATAATATGTAATGACTGGGGATCATGGGGAGTCACACATTGCACGACAACTAGATTCGTTTTAAAAAATGCAACCAAACTAGCTAGCTGCTGCTAGCGTTAGCTGATAACTTAAGGGAAATTTTGCAGATTTTCTGTTCTGCTGTACATGTAGATGAATGGCGGCAGTACCCGGAGGATGACTCGCTTCAGAAGAGTTGGGGGGGGGGGAATGGGACTGACTTCTATGACCACCTTACACCAAACGATTGAGACGACGGGAGCGTGCCCCAACTCTAGCAAGACTCATGATTTCATTCTGATATTGGAAATTAGTATGCTACAGTGGAATCTTTTGAAAAGTCGTTTGGTGTAAGGTCAGCATCAGTGGTAAGCGAAGGCAGCAGAACGTTGGCTGGAAGACGACGAGGCACATATCTGGCACATGAGTGTGGCTAGAAGGTCAAGAACAAGCAGAGAGTAGACTGTTTAGGGGGAATGAGGGACAGGTGTGCAGGCCAACATGTCCACCAAACCATACGATGATATAGGTCGTTTATTCCAAACCTCTAATACGACCCACAGGTGTTTTCTTTCCACATATATCGAAACCACAGAACATTAAGGTTAAAGGTTTAAACACCTTGTTAACGTTGTGAAACGGTGGCAGTTTGGTTAGGTTTAGACACCAAAACTACTTAGTTAAGTTTAGAAAAAGCTCATGGTTTAGGTCGAAATCAGTCATTTACAATGACATTGAGTCAATAACAAAGACAAAGAAAGAAAGAAAAAACAACAGAGGAGAAGTAATGCCTTCCTAAAAATAATAGAAAGCTACTAAAACTTTCTGAATCGGAAAGATTATTTGCCAAGTACATTTGGATAATTAGGATGTACAGTTATGTAAAGCAATTACAAGTAGAGGTTTAGAGGTTTAAAATCAGATTTCTAAAATGTCCAAAAGGTACAAGTGAGTTGATTTTAAGGAGGTGCTATATTTTGTTCCAGGAGACAGATACACTACTATTAAAAGCAGTTTTTCCAAGTTCAGACCGAGCTTGTGGAACATGAAATGTAAAGCCCAAATCAACACCACTGGCTTCATTTGAGGAACTTTGTCACTTGTTTGAAGTAGGATCTCTTAAACAGCTGACAAAGTCAAACTTTTTTAGTTAACAAGGAGCCTGAATACATCAATAGCCTGAACCTGTTTGGACCTAGTCTTGCGTTGCCAGAAGGTCTGGCTAGTCCACACAGCATTCCGGGATGGGAGAAAAATGTGCTCTGGTTTGGTCTTTAAACCAATCACAATCGTCATGGGCGGCGCTAAGGAGCCACGGTGCCTCTGCAAAATAGCCTTGGGAAGGAACTTGTTTTGGTGGAACATGTGTACCTTCAAAAGTTGTTTTAGTCGTGCAACAGAAAACTCAGATTGGACAGATAGTCTAGCTAGCTGTCTGGATTTAACCTGCAGAGATCTGAGGAGCAGTTAACCATAGTCACTCATAACAACTCATAAATCCACTGGAGTTTAAAATTCCAACACAAAGAAACCGGAAGGTACCAGACATCCAGCCGAAAAAGAGGGCCTGCGGAATTTCCGGCGGCCACAGCGCAATCCGGAACATTGTGGTTGTAGACTAGTTTGGACCTAACTGAAATAAATGTTTTGCATCTTTGAATTTAGCCCCTAAAACTAAAATCACGCTGTTCAGTAGTTTTGATCATTTGTGTACAATTAAAGGGAACATTTTGACACCTAAAATAGTTTTACCATACATCTTGGCGCCTCAATCCAGGCCGCTGATGCCTCAGGATCCCGATGGAGCCTTTCTGGGCCGGCCCTCTCTAACTAGATCAGACCAAGCCCTCATAGATTCTATTACCCAACCACTCTATTACATTACATCTCCATTTACGAACCTTAAGCAGCTCGGAGCATGGCTGGGGCTTCGACCTTGTCAAAGAGGAGAAACTCTGACCGTATTGAGTAAGAGAGTGAAAGAGAGAAAGAGAGAGGAGAGAGAAGGCAGAATAAAAAATAAAAACAGGGACAGGGCTGAAGTGTAGCAAGTGTGTTTGAGAAGATGGAGAGAGCTGGAGGACAGGGGGGAGGAGGGGGAGAAAAGGGAAAATAGAAAATCGATAAGCCGGTGGGAGCAGGAGGATGAAGATTGAAGGATGATGTGGATGAAATTTGGGGCCTGGGGAGGAGGTGGCGTTTGAGAGATTGCGGAGTAGCTTAGAACACTGACGGTGATGGCCATCGCTGAAAACGTATCAATGAAGGCAGTGTGAGACAGTGGGACAGGATGGCAGATCTCAGAGGCGACCAGCTCGTCTTCTGAGACATTGGGGGGTCACAGCTTTTTTCAACTTTACCAAAGAGACAGACACAGTCTTCTTCTGGTATTAAGACCTGTTCATTTCCTCCCTCCTCTGATCTCAAAACATGTCTTAGGAACTCGTGAATGTGACACTCCATCCGCCTCACTGTCCACGAGAAAGAGGCGGACCATCACTTTGTCAATGATTGATCTTTTCAAGGTGTCTGCTACAAAAGAAAAAACAAGTTGGTCAGTCCTCACTCAGAGTCCAGTGTCTTTGTCTGTTGAGGTGAAGCCACTTCCTCAACAGACCAGAAGAAAAAGTAATTTGTTCATCGGTGATTGATTCATTTTATTTACCAGCTTGTTCCTACTGGAGTTAATACAACTGTAGTCTTGCATTGCCAGACCTATCTCCACAGTGCTGCGGAGGAAGGTCTGGCCTCTCCACACAATATTCCTGGATAGGAGAAAAACGTGCTCTGGTTTATTGGCATTTCTTTAAACCAATCACAATCGTTTTTGGCGGTGCTAAGTTCCGGACGCAGCGGCAAACTGTGCAAAATAGTCTCAGGATGGAACTTCTTTTGGTGGAACATTTGCACCCCACAAAAGAAAACGCCACATACAATATTAAATGTTAACTGTTGACACAATACAGTAATGTGAGCTACATAAATGAGCTGGATACATGGTTAAACGAAATTTTCTCTTATCAGTGTATCGCCGTGTGTATTTTGTCCATAGCAAATCCCTGCCAATAGGTCCCAAAATGTCCAGTTAGTAAGAGTAAATGCTGTAGACATATTCTTTGTAAAGCTTTACAATACTTCCCCGAATGAACCAAGCAGGCCTGCCTTGTTGCACGATCCAAATTTTCAGCCTGTAATGTTGCTCAGACTGTGGAGTTTAAAGTTATCTCAAAGAAAGCGGAAAGTGAGGGACATCCAGTGGAACTTCTGGCGGTACCGGAACTACCCCGTAAATGAACCGTCATCGATATAGACTAGTACAACTGAGGTTCAGGAACAAGACAACACCTATCTCCCAGTTGAAATCTCTAATTGACCCACCTGTGACTCACTAATACAAATCACCAGTCCAGACCTGTACAGTTGGGCAAAAAAAGTATTTAGTCAGCCACCAATTGTGCAAGTTCTCCCACTTAAAAAGATGAGAGAGGCCTGTAATTTTCATCATAGGTACACTTTAACTATGAGAGACAAAATGAGAAAAAATCCAGAAAATCACATTTTTAATGAATTTATTTGCAAATTATGGTGGAAAATAAGTATTTGGTCAATAACAAAAGTTCATCTCAATACTTTGTTATATACCCTTTGTTGGCAATGACAGAGGTCAAACGTTTTCTGTAAGTCTTCACAAGGTTTTCACACACTGTATTTTGGCCCATTCCTCCATGCAGATCTACTCTAGAGCAGGGCAACACGGACTTTCAACTCCCTCCAAAGATTTTCTATGGGGTTGAGATCTGGAGACTGGCTAGGCCACTCCAGGACCTTGAAATGCTTCTTACGAAGCCACTCCTTCGTTGCCCCCTTTGCAGAAAAACAGCCCCAAAGCATGATGTTTCCACCCCCATGCTTCACAGGTATGGTATGGTGTTCTTTGGATGCAACTCAGTATTCTTTCCCCTCCAAACACGATGAGTTGAGTTTTTACCAAAAAGTTCTATTTTGGTTTCATCTGACCATATGACATTCTCCCAATCCTCTTCTGGATCATCCAAATGCTCTCTAACAAACTCCAGACGGGCCTGGACATGTACTGGCTTAAGCAGGGGGACATGTCTGGCATTGCAGGATTTGAGTCCCTGGCGGCGTAGTGTGTTACTGATGGTAGCCTTTGTTACTTTGGTCCCAGCTCTCCGCAGGTCATTCACTAGGTCCCCCTGTGTGGTTCTGGGATTTTTGCTCACCATTCTTGTGATCATTTTGACCCCACGGGTTGAGATCTTGCGTGGAGCCCCAGATCGAGGGAGATTATTAGTGGTCTTGTATGTCTTCCATTTTCTTATAAATGCTCCCACAGTTGATTTCTTCACACCAAGCTGCTTACCTATTGCAAATTCAGTCTTCCCAGTCTGGTGCAGGTCTACAATTTTGTTTCTGGTGTCCTTTGACAGCTCTTTGGTCTTGGCCATAGTGGAGTTTGGAGTGTGACTGTTTGAGGTTGTGGACAGGTGTCTTTTATACTGATAACAAGTTCAAACAGGTGCCATCAATACAGGTAACGAGTGGAGGACAGAGGAGCCTCTTAAAGAAGAAGTTACAGATCTGTGAGAGCCAGAAATCTTGCTTGTTTGTAGGTGACCAAATACTTATTTTCCTGAGGAATTTACAAATAAATTCATTAAAAATCCTACAATGTGATTTTCTGGATTTTTTTTTCTCATACAGGCCTCTCTCATCTTTTTAAGTGGGAGCACTTGCACAATTGGTGGCTGACTAAATACTTTTTTGCCCCACTGTATATGTGTGTCCAACCCTCTCTTTCTCCTGTTCATCTCAGTTCTCAAACCCCCCCCAACACCTTTTTCCAACAAGTCCTCCGAACCATTCAACGAAATAGGCCATTTATTCCTACCCTCTAATACGACCCTCAGCAGAGTTTTCCGTCCTCGTATCTAAACCAGAGAGCGTAACTGTCGCGCCAAATAATCCGCTTACACTCCATCTTTTTCGATTCAAAATATGTCACATTGACCCCTTCAGATGAAGAACAGCGGGGAGACTTGTAAATGACTTTCCATTTGTCAGAATGAGCGATTGTAAATCGGAGGCATCCCTCTGTGATGGTGATGCATTTCCCCTGCCTCGGTCCACACAGTGATTATAACTCTCATTTGGTTCTTATATTACATCACTGGAAAGCTTGCCTGTGCTCAGGGTGTGCATTACTTACAAACTAATGTACCCACCCAGCCCAGATACACTATCACCATGCCCTATTGTTGCCTGCTGCTCCATAATATGCCAATTATTTGCCAGCATAATGATGTTCTCTCATCATGTTTGGAAACTGAGGAATGTGTAGGCAAATAAATATTCACATATGGAGACACACAAATTGAGCGTCCAGCGTCAGTTCTGACAGGCCAGGTAGTCAAGACGCCGCTAACCGCTATTGGCCAACAACACGGTCGCATCAGTTGATCTGCATCAGCGCATCAGCTGGTCAACTCCCCTCGCTTTTAAATGGCTACACTCAAACAGGGCGCCCTACTTAAAGCCGCTTTAGTTTGTTCCTAACTGCTTGCTGCTCGCATCTATGCAACCCACCTCCACCCCAGCTCCACCTTATCGTGTATAACGTAGCATAGGCTTCTATGTCATCGTTGCCGCTCTGTTCATATGGGGGAATAGTTTAGCTCTCCCAGTCTTAAACTGTGTGAGCGTCCCCTAATTCTGCTGCTGTCTCCTGACTCTCTGCTTTTTCATGGTGCTCATGAAAGGTCAGGGGACTCCTCTGAACAGAGCCATACCGCCAAATTTAATTCAGAATTTTTTCAATACATTTTTTTGGACATTTTTGGAAATGGACATTTTTATTGTCTGTGTTGTTCTTTACTTTAATGGACCTGACAGAAACTTTATTTCCTCTCCTTCTGTCTGTCTCTCTGTCTACCCATCTCCCTCCTCTCCTCTCTATTTCAGAGGAAGAACCTAATGAATATTTCCCTTTGAGCGGGAGAGTGTAAAACAAACACAAGCCTGGATCTCCTCTCCCTTTTTGGTGGTTCCTTGGAGGGAAAATGTAAGATGCATGAAAAAGCTGTGAGGCTGTAGATCACATGCACTATTAGGGCATCTGCACTGCCTCCTCTCAAATCCTCTCCAGTCCTCTCATCATCTCCAACAACCTGGCAAACACTAATCATAGAGAGCTGATGAAAGACAGAGAGATGCTGCTTAAAAAGGGATCTCTGCAACCCAAACTGAGCTGCTGATAACTCTGCAGATAACTAACACATAGGCCTAATATAGATGCATGATGTTGGAAAAGTGAGAATATAATCTAATCACAGAGTAAGAATGTGAAGAAGACACAGCTAGAAACTAGAAGTTGTTTGATGATGAAAACGTGGAGTGGAAAGATTTCATGGAATTACCATTAGTATCAAACCTCAATTGTTTTTGAGATATGCCGGTTACACTCATAGACTGTATAAAAAGATGGACGACACGTCTCCACTTCCACTGACTGTACAAAAGTCAGGTCAAAATATCCTGGATACGGGCGCTGCCATCTTGTAATTTTGGAGCCGCAGTAGTGATCGCGTGATAAGAACTACCTAAAATGACGGAAGGCATCTTTGGGAAAAATTTATTTGACGTGTACTTTGATTTTTTTTTAGCTAACATGGAGGGGGCTGGACTTACTGAACCTATACTGTAGCCTGCCACCAGGGGGCGATCCAGAATGGATCATTATCTCTGACTTTTTGACTGGGACATGCAGCTTTGTCACGTATGTGCATGTTTAAGACAGAAACAAATTGCTGGTAACATAAAAAAATCAGCTGGAGACTTCAACCAGCTCGCAGTTAAATTATAAATTCTAGAAGCGACATTATTTTAGATGACAAAATCCTGTCGTCTAGAAATGAGAAACCTGCTTTTGTTTACTTCCAGGGTTTCCCACAGAAAATGTGTTAGTTAAGGAGGTAGAGTGGGGTTTGCCAACTACAGACTCTGTACTACATTTATCAATTATTTATTAAACACTAAATATTAAATTTAAATAATATGTAATTAGCTAGTAAGTGCCGATTTTTGGCAGCCAGCCTTCCAAAAGATAGAACAATGAAATTAAATGTTAACCGATCATTAACTATTGACCGACAAGCAGGAAACAGAGTCTGGCTCTGACACATTTTCAGCACTCTGTGTCCGCGGACAGCTGTAGGCTTGAACTGGTTAATGTTCTGTGCATTGTCGGACACATGCAGGCACTTTTCTGAAACCGCTTGCGAGACTGACAAGTCCACAGCAGCCCGTGGCGTTTATGTCCAAGCCTGTCTCCACCGCCTCCACCTGTAGGTTGTCAACTGTGTGGTTTGGAATGAAAGGGCAGATATCGCTCATTTACTTTTTTCTTTTTTTTGACGACGTAGTTAAGGTGGCAGGCGTGTGTTGCTTAGGCGGCCGCCTTAGCTGCAAAGTGCTGCGGGAAACCCTGACTTCTGTGTGAAATCGAAGACACATTGTTTAAAAGATTACTGCAAATTTCAAGTGTTAAATCTACCGCAACTATCTACAGTACGGTATTTTATATCTCCTTCTCAAATGCCCCTACTGTAACCCTTGTAGCTACAAAATGGTGCCAAAAAACAGCAAATGTGTGCTGGGTGAAAGACTAAAAGATGAACTCCCAGTTCATGACAGCTTGTTCTCAACTGGGACATTATGTTTGCAACGATGTGCAGGAAAACTGAAAATATTTTAGAAATAAAAAGTGACTGCAAGAAGCATTTGCATGACAAGGTTTTCATGCAGTGAGTTATATAGAAAAGATCTACGTCACTCATTTCAGAATGGGCAGTTTCACATGGTATTCTGATTGCGAGTTAAATAATAACTCCATGTAAACTCAGCTTATGTTACTCTCTGCTACCTCCAAACAGCTCACTGGTTCTCCAGGGTGGCTGCTCGGTACAGCAAGCCTCCCCGTGGCCATGCCTGGTGTATCGACTCTGATCAAAGGGGCTCCGGCGGGAAGACTACCCAGAGAGGGAGCACTCCAGCCGGGGTTTCCGCAGGGCACAGATGACACACAGCGAGCCTGGAGGCCCGGGGCAGGAGCTGGTGAGGAAAATTAGAGGGATGCGGGCATGGTGCTGAGGCCGTCTGGGGAGAAGAGCCCCCTGGCTGCTGACAGTCCATCCAAATGGAGGCAATTTTACAGCCCCTCAAGGGAATGGCTTGCAAATGTACCTTCCTACTAGCGTGCCTCTATCTCGTCCATCTGATGTATGAATGATGCCGAACAGGAGGGGGGGGTCGAAAGGATGATATGGTGGAGGAGAGGCAGGCAATCTCTGTGTGTCCTTTGAAGCTTGTCTTATGGCTTTTCTCTGTCAGGTTTCTCTCCAGGGACACTCAGGGAATCTGGCTCTGGAAGGCATCCGTACTCTCAAAATCCGAGGCTGAGTTCATGCATCCAGCCGGGAAAGTCTCTGCATAACCTCCCAACATAACCTGTGACATTCAGACTTCCACTAGTACAGAGACAGTGACATGTGAACAAGGCAGGTCAACATACACATATGTGGCTAAAGTAAAAATCGTATTTTTGTATTTTTTTTCATGGCAGGAATGACGATAGTGTGCAACCCCAGCTGGGTGCAGGTGCAGGACAAAAAAACAGCATACGAAGGAAAAGGAGAGGTTTTCTGCACAAATAAAAGTATTGATGCAACATTTTGATCTACAAGGGCTTCACAAGGCTTTTGTTCATAAAATGATAACAGGAGGAGGCTGGAAATTCACCAAACACAGCTTTACGCCAGCAGCCATGAGAGCAATCAACACAAGTCTTTACTCTGTTCTTTCAACTTAATTGTTACTTCTCCACTGCACCGGCCAGGCCAAAGTCCTCCAATTTAAAGGATGAAATACATCTTTTGTAACTGCCTTCCAGAACAACACATATAAGTTTTTTTCTGATCTTACATCTCTATTGGACATCATTTGTCAGTGGCTTCATAAACGGTTACAAATAACTGTGGCACCACCATGGTTAAGGTTTCAGCACAATATTGACTTTAGGGTTAGGGTTAAGGAATGACCGGTGTTTTGTCACGGCCACATGTACTAACATGCAAGCGGATTACAACACACAGAGAGGGAGCGTGACTCCATTGGATGCCATTCACTCCATCTTTACATAGCAAATATTTGTTTGCTGCTATATTAAAGCAACACAAAGGCACTTTTCCTCTTCGGTCCCCCTACAGGTTGGAAGCGGAATTGTCCATTACTGTTCTCATTTGAACTACAGATCCGCTAGCCTCGTGAGACCGTCCTGATCTCGCGAGCTCCAGTCCAGAACTCGCAGATTAGTCTGGCATCTTGAGACAGAAAATTTGGAGCCGTTCGCCAAACGACCGACCAATCAGCATTGGTTTTGAGGCGGGTTTAGGTGTGACGCAAAGAGAAGCGACTGTCTAAACAAGATGGCGGCTTCCACGGATGAGATGAGCGTAGCTGTCGCGGAAGTTTTATCCAAATTAGGAAGTATTCCTTCATTGAAAGAAGAGCAAAAAATGGCACTGTAGGCTTTTCTTGGAGGAAAAGATGTTTTTGCTCTTCTCCCGACGGGTTTCGGCAAGAGTTTGATATATCGCTGATTTGATTGGTTGATTTGACAGATGGTTTGTCCAATCAGCTAACCAGTATTTTTGCCCCTTACCAAAAGTTCTCCAACGGAATGTTCCCAGATGGATATGCTGAGCAAATGCGAAGTAATCCATCTGGCGTAGTCAGGTGTTACAGATCCGCTACCCGATCTGGCAAACTTGCATAGCACGGTTATAGCCGATAGAAGGCCGCAAAGCGAATGCAGACGTGCCGTTCACCCTGTTACGAGTTGATGAACCACTGAAACGATTTTGGAAACATTATTTTAAGGTACAAAATCATCTTTGGTGTTGCTTTAATGTTCTGACTGTTTAGTACAGAACCTTACATTTTGGACTGTTGGTTGCACAAAACAAGCAATGTCAAGACACCACATTGGAATTAATTGATAATGGAAATAATTACTTGTTGCTGCCCGACTTTATCTATCAGCCAAATATGTAGTTTAGATAATTGCATTTAAATTGGACTTTTTAAAGAATTTTTTGTTGCCTGCCCTACAAAGAGATAAAAAGAGTAGATTCCCCAAGTCTAAAATCTTTGCAATGTATCTTGAGTAACATGTTATCAGGAATGTTGGCCACAACTAAAATAAGATCTGGGGTTTTAAAACCTGAGTTTTCTCTCTAAGCAGATGTGTTTGTGCCTGAGCTCCAGTCTTTCTGCAGAGGTCTCCGGTCAAAAGCCTATCTTTAGCCTGCTGTGTGATTGTGGCAGAGCTCTGTAGGCCTTGTTTAGTCCCCTAGTGCAGAACTAATGTGCTTCAGATCAATAGTGGCTCAGAGGCAGGGGCTAAGATGAAGTCTGCACAACAGCAACAGAAACATGGCAACTGTGCTCTCACCATGCTATCCCTTCTCTCTCTCACAACAGAGACAAATGCAAGGGGGGTGGTGGGTTACTTCAGACTTTCCCTGTTTAATCTGAGTTTAAAAAGGTCTTCAACGCTTCAAATTAAAGTGCACAGTGGCTGCAGAAAAAAAAACACACTGGGAATAGGTGCACTTTCTACTTGCTCTGATGGTTTCCAGCGTGACATATTTTCTCTCAAATGTCCACATTGATTGTCTTTTCTTTTTCTTCTTTCAATTTCTGTGAGGCAATTCATGTATGGTATTCTTCAAGCTTCGTCAGGACTAAATAGCCTTATCTGAGGCTGCCTGCCGCCTTGTGTACGCCGTGTCAGAGACGATTGTTTTCGGAGGACATCACAGGCAGATAGACAGATACTGCCGTATGCCGACTCCTTGTCAATTCTCTGAGCGGCAGCATGTGCGTTCACTCTGTGTTATCAGGCGGGAGATTGATTTCTCTGTCTATCTTGTTTGCCCTTCCCTTTGTGTTTCAAAGCTCAATTTAGAGAGGCCTATGATGTATTGACATGCGCACCGTGAATTACCCTGCTAAAAGATGCAAGCGCACAAAACATCTCCCAGAAACGGATAGGTTCTGTCCTTCCATTTGTGACGGCGGGTTGTTGCCGTTCAGGGCACGTCCTCATTGTAAGGCGACGTGTGATGCCTCGCAGAGATGAGGCTAATGTTTGGCAGCCAAATGTTTGACTGCAACAGCACTAACTAGATCACTTCGCACTAAAATAGGATGTCAATGGTGACTAATTAAAAACTATTTGCCTCGTGGTGAAGCTTTTTCTTGTGTGGCTCTATTCGCCTTGCAAGCGCATTCATCACTGAACAACACAATAAGCGAACAAACACCATCACTCTCTACAGCAGGAACCCACCACCCCCCCCTACACACACACACACACACACACACACACACACACACACACACACAATTTTCTCTCTCTCTTTATCCACTCTCCTGCCATAAACCTGGGCCTTTATTTCATTACCTCGACAGGTCGTTTGTAGGCCTGAATGCTGCACATCTAATTAAGAAACTTGCTTAATTAAAAAAGAGGCAATAAGCCCTTTAATGGTGACGAAAAATAATGACTGTCAAGGAGGGAGCCAATAATGACCAAATGAAATACTTATACTTGTACTTAGACTGCCGTCCGCCTCAACTGCAGCCTGGACCTGCAGAACACTCAGCTAGCCGCCATTGTTGTTTGGTCAGGAGGACAAATGAGATAGTTAGTGGCTGTAATAGATGTGGCAGTAACAACTACCATGGCCGTATTAGCTCTGCTGCCTCACCCATCAAGAGCCGGGCAGAAAATCAGCCGCTAAAGGCCTTAAGGAGAAGAGGCACGTCTCCAGAATACAGAGGAACATGCAGCTAAATGCCAGTGGGCCACAGTCATTTATCTTCCCATAATGTTTCACGACTATTATTATGCTCGTTCAGGCTCTCTGATGTACAGATTTGAGAGTTCATTGGTGTCAGATGGTTGTAATATTGTCAAGTGTTGAGTTTTTGATGCTAATTGTCAAACGTTTGACCTTGTTTCCCTTCACGCCATGAACAAACTGGAAGATATTTAAAACCCTGTGAAAAAGACTTGCAGGCTTAACGACTACATTCTACATTCAGATTTCAGTCTCCAATAGTCTGAAACTACAGGATCCCAAACAGATTCACAGTTGTAAAAATCAAAAATGTTTGATAGAATCACAACTGACGAGGCTGCATGATATCATATACGGTCCTGTCCTATTTTGCACAAACCATTAAAGACTCTCTACTGATCATGAAACTCATTAATTATGGCCAAATCATGGTTAATACAGACTCTGATAATAAATCAATACATACAATAGAAAAGCTCTAATTGCAAAAACACATTCTGCACAAAAATACTGACTTACTAAAATACTGAGAAATATCATAGACTAAAGATTATTTGCTTATTTCTTCCCTTGTTTGACTTATTGGAGTATGACCTTGATATTTTTTTATTTATGTGTTCAACATCATCCAACCACACTGTTTTCTGTATTTTTTTTCAAGTATTTTTCCGTTTTATTCCGTCAGTGTTTTTGCTCAGTTTGTGCTGTGAAAAGCAAGGTACTGTGTAAGATGTGGCTGTATTTAAGATTATTTTTTTGATGGGCGCACAAGGGCAATAACCTCCTGAAGGTTAGCGGAAGATTGTGGTCATTGTTAAATAATAAAAATGAGACGGGATGTGAACCTACATCAAAAGCTCTGAACATTCTGCACATCAATCTCCCAGCCTGTTCTCATGAACCATTCTTTCAAAAAGCTACGAAAAGTTAAGCACTGTAATTCCTTAAGACACAAGACTTTCAAGCCAGGAAGCGGAGTTTGCTTCCCGGGGGAACTAAAAAGTTTCACCCAGGAAATACGTGTTCCTTGGGAGTGTTTTGATTCAAACCACGATCTTTTTCCTAATCTTAACTAGTAGTAGTAGTAGTAGTAGTAGTAGTAGTAGTTTAACCGTAATCTTCGCCGAAACGAGCGGCAGCTCGCAGTGCTCTATACCCGGCTCAAAGTCACCCATTTTCGGCTAAACACATCTACTAACTGCCGCTGATACTACCGAGCTGTGACAGAGGTCCGTAGCCCACGTCGCGAAGCTCTGTAGCGGCTTAAACAACTAGCAACTGCCACTCGGCGTCATGGAGCTTGTAGCCAGCCAGTGTCACGTGACCAGCCGGTGTCACGTGATCAGCCGGCGTCACGTGACCAGCCGTTGGTCTCCTAAATTCGTAGGATAACATACGTTTTGGTATGCATAAATTTCCGTTGACGTGAAACATGGGAACATTTTGACATGTTACAGTATGAAAAGCACTGGTGTGAATCATAAAATCAATGATGGCTGGAATCCATTTATAGGACGCTATCAATACATCCATGTATCATAGGGGCCGCTATTAACTTTTAACTATTAAAAAAGAAGTAACATTAATGAAAATAAATCAGGAAACACTGTGATTTACTGGGACTCTTTAATCGAACAAAGCCCTCATTAATGTCATTAGTAACTCCTGTGCTTTTCCTACTGACTAGTTAAAAATGTCCGCAGTGAAAAAGGTCTGTGAAGAGAGAGATTATTGGCCAGCATTTCTGTCGACATGTACTCGTCACGTGTCGTTGCATGGATGCTGTTTAGCAGAAGCTACATAGTCTCTCTAGAAATGATTTACATTTTTTAGATGTGGGAACTGGATGTTACATCAATACCATCGATACAAAGACATGAAAATACTCCATTACGGGTAAAAAACCTGGATTCTTAATTGAGTAAAAGTACAGAAGTATTATCAGCTAAATGTACATAAAGTAGCAAAGTAAAAGTACTTGTTTGTTCCCTGTGATTGATTTATTATTAGATTGTTAATACTGATTCATCAATGTGTAAGTAGCTGCTGAAGGTGGAGCTAGTTTTAACTTACAGTTTGCTAGTTTATTTCCCTCTGAAATGTAGTGGAGCAGAAACATAAAGTAGCAGAAATTGGAAATACTCAAGAAAACTACAAGTGCCACGACTGCCAGTTATGCACAGAAAGAAGATAATTAAATGCACAAAGTTCCATGCCCGTCTTTTTCACATTGCAAGGGAGTTATTTGGTAAATTGTGCCTTTCAGGAGAGCCATCATAACTTGAGAGAGCGCCATAACTTTTGCAGTGTGCTATGTGCTGATATAAATACCAGCAGCTCGGCTTGTGAATGCATGTAAATACCTTCATGAATGCTAATAGCACATTTACAATACAAAGCAGAGCGTTCAAGAAGGTGAAGGCGCTCAAACATAATGCGTTTGCTACATAACAGATGGTTGCATCGGGCTGTAAATTTCCTCACACAAGGCCAGCATCTCTGCCATGATGTGACCCGGCCGGCGAGCAGAATGGGGAGAGGGAAGATGGAGGAGGACGAAGTCAAGGATGAGTGTGCTCTTTGCTCTGTTTAGGCTGAGCTATGATTGCTGGGCTCTCGTTCAACAGCGTTTGTTGCTGCAGTGAAGCGATAATCAATGCCTGTCTATCAGCATGAGGGAGAGAATTTCTGAGGCTCAGTGGGAGAAGAAAGAAATTTGTAAAGAGCAGCAGTCAGGGATAGTGTTGAGTGTGAAATGTCAGCAAAGGTCACAATCTGTCAGGCATGGGAAACAAGTCACAGTTCCTTTTTTAACCCAGACCTTGGTGATGAGAGTGAGCACAGTTTCTTACCTCATGATTGAAGAAAAGAATTCACCTTGTGATTCGCTGTGAACAGAACACACTCTTCAGTCACACAACGTGGTGTTTCTTATTTCATCCAAAGCCGTCTCTGCAACACAGCTACTTTATTGTGTTTCACTTTTTCCGAGTTGATTCAATGAACTAAAATGAGATGAGACACATTCATTCCTGCAGGAAAGGACAAACGCTCTCCAGAGTAGAAACACTGACTGGAGCTTCAACCGAAGAAAAAAGGAAAAAGAAAATCCTCACGCTTCAAGGTTGCTTTTCCCTGCTCATGTAAAATGGCTTGTCATTATTAAATCAGATCAGATTGTGTTTCTATCTGAAGTTATAGCAGGGTTTTATTCAGGGTTTGAAGTAAAGTTTCACCTCATTTAATACATTTGCTGCCAGTTTTACTTGTTGGTCTCATATCTAATCAAGCACCTGAGTCACTTTTATGTGAAAATATTGAAAATCAATTTATTACAATTAATCCTGAGTGAGCAAGAATGTCTGCATTAAATCTTATCGCAATCCAACCAGGAGTTGTCGAGATGTCCAGCACCAAATCCATGTCACCCAAATCCTCAAATGTTAGCATCAGTCTGCGAATCATCATAGTCAGTGGGGTTTATTGTCTGGGAACCATAAATGTCTTTACAACATTTCATGACAAACAATCCAATAGTTGTTGAGATATATCTAGTCTGGAACAACCGAACAGCATTGCCGTCAGCGTGGCAAAGAACCTATGTGCCAACTGCATGGATGAAATTATGAATATCTAACAAAATACTTTGCAGACAGCGTGATGTCTCGCCATTCTAGACTTGTCCTCTGTCGGACGCACATTTAACACATCAGGGATGAAATTGATGAGAACGTGTCAGGGGATTTGCTGCTCCGTGCTTACAATAGTAATAATGTAAGGCTTCATCAGCAAAATAGGTTTTAAAATCCTTCAGTGATACTGTTTTCCAGCGGGACACCGTCGCACAAAACATCCTTTGGCATCTGTATGGAAACCACCGGGAAGAGCAGTTGCATCATGTAGTATGAAGAGCGACAATGGCAGTAATTAAGACCAGAAGTCTTAAGTTAACTAAACTTAACCAGAAGGAGGGTGGCATTAGCTTGACTTGGCTTGGGAACCAGAGGGTTGCCGGTTGTAATTTCCCCTTGTAAAATATGTCCTCTTCTTCGTGTAAGGAGGGAGGACTTTCACACAGGAGACGGGGGCTCGTGTCTCCTTCATGTCTCGTGTGTCACTTAAACATACATCTTTTAACCCCACCCTAACCCCAACTAAGTGGTTTTACCCTGCACGTTGAAAAATGACGCCAGGGGTCAAGCGTCAGTATTTGACGAGTTGGGAGTGAGAATGTGTTGGCAAGGTATAGGCTACTGAATGTCACGCAAGCATTAGCTCTTTACGTTACATGTCTGAATAACACATTACACAACATTTACACAACAGACTCCTATATACTTAAGCTATTAATTAAACAGGTGAAGTTGGCAACGTTACATATTCAAAGTCTGCAAAGAGCTTTGGTTTCACTGCTCATTTCTATTCCACACAGCACCACGACGTTACCTGCCTCCTCTGTCTGCCTTTCTTCGTGATAAACGGAGAGTTTCACACGGTGCTCTCAGTGTTTGAGCGTCTGATGAACGCACGGACGATGTAGCGTTAATGGGTTTGTGAGTGCTGTTTTAATTTCCCATGTGGAGGCCGGGGGAGCCCGTCCTCCTGACCCTGGCGTGTGTCGGATAGCCCTTCCAGAGCTCAGCAGAGAAAAACGGCCTTATTAGCCCAGTTCATTAAAATCATTAATAGTCATGAAATGAGAGGCACCAGAGTCCAAAAGGCTTAATGCTCCATCCATATTAATTAGACACCCACAAATCTGAAGTGAGGGAAAGCGGGGCTGCTGCTGCTGCAGCACACACAAACATGCATGCACACACACACACACACACACACATACACACATTTAAGCAACCTGCCTAGTGTGGTGTAACCTCCTCACAACCCCTCACCCTCCCCTCCCCTCCCCCGGCTGTCACCGCCGCTACCCTCCTGTTACTACTCCCGATTAAATTCCGTTTTAATTAAAACTGATCACATTAAGAAACTGATGTGGTTAATTAACTGGACTCTGGTGGAAGTGGCTTCCTCTACATCTGACGGCTGCATTGTAAAACACTTTCCGTCGAGGGGAGCAGCGCTGCATGTCATACCATCACCGGCACCCCCACTGTCTTCCACCTTCACTCCCCTTCCCCCTCTTCACACCATCCTCATTTCTCTTTAAATTCACTGCAATACTCATCTGTCTTCACAAGTCATTGAAATCATTTTCAGGCCCCAAGACTCTTAATTCACGGGAAAATCTCCCAACCGGGTGACTGCATGTGCTGCAATTTCTCTTTTGAAAGTATTTCATGAAATGCCAGTATCTTTACTGTCTACTCTTTAATCCTCAATATGGCTCTATAGTAACGTCTAGTTGCAGCTGTAGGAAACTACAATTGTAAAATGCCTTTACTTCTATTTGCACAAACCTCTATTTTTGTCCACCAAATTCTTTTTTTTGTGATCAAATGTTTTTTTATTCAACAAACACAACTAACAGAACATACAGGTGCTGGTCATATAATTAGAATATCATGAAAAAGTTGATTTATTTCAGTAATTCCATTCAAAAAGTGAAACTTGTATAATGTATACATTCATTCCACACAGACTGATATATTTCAAGTGTTTATTTCTTTTAATTTTGATGATTATAACTGACAACTGATGAAAACCCCAAATTCAGTATCTTAGAATTATTAGAATATTGTGACAAGGTTCAATATTGAAGACACCTGGTGCCACACTCTAATCAGCTAATTAACTCAAAACACCTGCAAAGGCCTTTAAATGGTCCCTCAGTCTAGTTCTGTAGGCTACACAATCATGGGGAAGACTGCTGACTTGACAGCTGTCCAAAAGACGACCACTGACACCTTGCACAAGGAGGGCAAGACACAAAAGGTCATTGCTAAAGAGGCTGGCTGTTCACACAGCTCTGTGTCCAAGCACATTAATAGAGAGGTGAGGGGAAGGAAAAGATGTGGTAGAAAAAAGTGTACAAGCAATAGGGTTAACCGCACCCTGGAGAGGATTGTGAAACAAAACCATTCAAAAATGTGGGGGAGATTCACAAAGAGTGGACTGCAGCTGGAGTCAGTGCTTCAAGAACCACCACGCACAGACGTATGCAAGACATGGGTTTCAGCTGTCGCATTCCTTGTGTCAAGCCACTCTTCAACAAGACACAGCGTCAGAAGCGTCTCACCTGGGCTAAAGACAAAAAGGACTGGACTGCTGCTGAGTGGTCCAAAGTTATGTTCTCTGATGAAAGTAGATTTTGCATTTCCTTTGGAAATCAAGGTCCCAGAGTCTGGAGGAAGAGAGGAGAGGCACAGAATCCACGTTGCTTGAAGTCCAGTGTAAAGTGTCCACAGTCAGTGATGGTTTGGGGTGCCATGTCATCTGCTGGTGTTGGTCCACTGTGTTTTCTGAGGTCCAGGGTCAATGCAGCCGTTTACCAGGAAGTTTTAGAGCACTTCATGCTTCCTGCTGCTGACCAACTTTATGGAGATGCAGATTTAATTTTCCAACAGGACTTGGCACCTGCACACAGTGCCAAAGCTACCAGTACCTGGTTTAAGGACCGTGGTATCCCTGTTCTTAATTGGCCAGCAAACTCGCCTGACCTTAACCCTATAGAAAATCTATGGGGTATTGTGAAGAGGAAGATGCGATGCGCCAGACCCAACAATGCAGAAGAGCTGAAGGCCACTATCAGAGCAACCTGGGCTCTCATAACACCTGAGCAGTGCCACAGACTGATCGACTCCATGCCACGCCGCATTGCTGCAGTAATTCAGGCAAAAGGAGCCCCAACTAAGTATCGAGTGCTGTACATGCTCATACTTTTCAGTTGGCCAACATTTCTAAAAATCCTTTTTTGTATTAGTCTTAAGTAATAGTCTAATTTTCGGAGATACTGAATTTGGGATTTTCATTAGTTGTCAACTTTTTCATGATATTCTAATTATATGACCAGCACCTGTACATGTAACACCCCCCCAAAGAATGAAAACAAATAATTAATCAATTAAAATGAAATAAGGACTGTATATTTACATACGCAAAACAATATCACCCCACCCTCCCCAGGACCCCGTGGGCTGGCAACTGTAGTCACAGTCAGCCTTTTAATGTCTCTGCCATTAAAAGCCACATATCCACATTCACCTGTCTAGGACCATTAATGCAGGCTGTTGAAAGTTCCATATAAACTATTTCAAGAAAGGTCAGAAGTCACTGCTTAGTGTGTTCAGGCTTCCAGAACACCGCCATCATTTCCTTTGCAGCTGTATAAGCCCAGCAAGGACTATTCTTTTCTGACATTTAGAAATCTGGAGTGAAGAAGTGTCAATCAGTAGCAGAACTGGTATTGTCACAGGAACTGTCCCAGAAACGAATGTCGTCAGTTCTGAGGCAACATTTTGCCAGAACCGTGCAACAGGGGGACACTCCCAAAACGTATGAAGAAATGTGCCCATGGTCTTTAGCAAACACAATGTGCATGAAGCATCACCAATAATTTTCATTAGGCACAGCCTACAAGCAGTAGGACAGCTTGTTGGACAAAATTATAGTGGATTTGCTGGTGGTCCGGATTTCTAGAAGCCAATTTAACATTATTCCATACATTGCTCCAGTCAAAATCCAGCTCTAGCCCTGGGAAATCCCTCCTCCATGCTAGTTCCGTCTAGTGGAAGTGTCTGGTGTGAGGTTTCCCTTATATTCTGATATACGGTGGATACCATGCCCCGTGAATCACTTTTAGTAATGAACAGCTCGTGAAGAGGATGTGCAGGAAAAGGATGCTGCCACTGTACGCCATGTGCTTTAAGAGCTGCTCTAAGCTGGAGGTAAAAAAAGAAGGAGAAGTAGATTAAATTCTTTCTTGAGGTCTAGAAAGGAGCACAGTCTGTTTAGACCGAAAACGTCCCCTAAAAGGTGAATGCCCCCCTTTTCCCATTGGGGGAAGATGATTGGCCTACCCCCCCATCAACATCCATCCATCCATCTTCGTCCGCTTATCCGGGGTCGGGTCTCCGACTGGGGGATCCCAAGGCGTTCCCAGGCCAGGTTGGAGATATAATCCCTCCACCTTTGAGTTGTCTTCAACAGCAACTTTTATGGTCAACATTTCAGCTTTGATTAAGCCAATACTCCCTGAGATTGATGCCAGTTCAGTTCGGATGACATCCAGCTTACTGTCTGTGCCCTTGGCCAACTCATTCAGCTACGTGAAGCGAGATTAAAAAAAATCCATCTGTTTCTCCATCAGTGTGTCTGTAATGGTGCCGAGCTCGCCACCGTGTTGCCCTTTATTTGTCTTCGCAGCGGCTCCACTTGCATTGTTTCTCCTCACAGAGTCGGCCATTCCTACTCCTAAGAGCTGAACACTGTTGAGGCGACTGAGAAAGTCAAACTTAATGGGATAAATTTGTCAAGAAGGGAGAGTCAGGTGAGAGCGAATATCCTAAGATACCATCTTGTCCAACCGGCCACGTGACTCGCCTTTCTACCAAATTCTTACTGTTTGCTCTGCGCTAGACTGACATATTCTTTAAGCTTACTACCTGTTACTGACTTCAAAGATAAAATAGGTTGTTTATCTGCCTAACAAATACAATCTTAATTGTGCATCAGTGTTGAAGTGTTCGGAAGGTTTTAGGGAATTTAAAACAAGTTCAAAACACGTCGTGGGTAGTTCAGGGAGCCTGGAAATTACAGTTAGAGCTTTCAAAGCAAATACACGGAGGGTAGTGTTCAGTTCTTGAAAATGAGGAGTTTTACCAGCAAATACACAGAGTCAGTGTGCAGTGGTGTGCAGAAATGTGGAAGTTTCCCGACAAATGCACAGAGCCAGGACTTGGAAAGGTGGAGTTGTCCCAGCAAATACCCAGGGTATGTGTTATGCCTGTTTAGAAAGTTTTAATTCTCTGCAAACATTAAGGTCATACTAAAGTGGCTGGCACTGAGCTACAGCATTTGATTAAACCTTGATGATATATAATGGTGCCAGTAAAATATTGCTGATTGTACCTTTAAATGAGACAGAATGAGGCTAATCCCTGCATGATATAAAGAAAACGATTAGACGTTAGATTCTTTATGGGACTCAATAATCGTCTAAATAGCTGGCTAAGATGATTTTTTCAGTGTTGGCTCAACACTTCTCTTCCCCTTCTCAGTCTTTAATGGATGCTTTTTATATTTCATGCTTCATCCTTTTCAACCTCGACACTCACCTCTTCTTCTTCCTTTCCTCTCCCCTTTCCCTTTTTCCTTCTTTTTTTCCCTGTCTCCTCTTTGTTCATCTTCCCCCCCTTTCGTCACTGCCTCCCTGTCTTTTGCGCCAGCCTCCGACTACACGGCGCTCTTGCTAGCAGTTAGAAGTTATGGTTTGTGGCTGGTGAGCTGACAGCACTACAGAAGAGGGCGAGATAAGGCTGTGACCTCTCTGGCCGGAGAGGATGAGATGAATACATTTACTCCCTGTGTGATGGGAGGCTGGGGCGAGAGGAGAGGAGGGAGAGGATGGGGGGAGTTGATGTGTGCCGTCTCTTGGTACCTGGCCCCACCAACTAAATCTGCTGTATCTGTAACAAGGGCTTCAGACAGTGAAATTGGGAGGAGGAAAGGGGGCTGGGAGGGGCAGGAGGAGAGAGAAAAGGGAGGGGTTATGGGTTGTATGTGTGTGTGTGTGTGTGTGTGTGTGTGTGTGTGTGTGTGTGTATATATGAGTGTGTATTGTCTCGTCTTTTTCCCCAAGGCCTGATATTGGATGATGTTCCAAAATCAAGGCCTCCTGCCATGAGGCCACGATTCATCACCCTGAATATATGTGTGTGTGTGTGTGTGTGTGTGTGTGTGTGTGTGTGTGTGTGTGTGTGTGAGAGCTTGAGTGAAAGTATATGTGTACAGTACTGTATGTGCGTGCATGCCCATGTCTTTTACAATCTGTCGACATCTTGTTTGCCTTTTTTGACTTTTCAGCGCACACATTCTATAAGTAGGTTTAATTATCTAGCCTACTTCTACTTTATTTTTAAGACCTTTACTTGAAATGAACTCCTTTAACACTTAAAAAACACATATAGGACAAAGATGTGATAAGTTTTGCAAGGTGTCCTGTTTGAGATTATTTCATCAAGGAGAAAAGGAGAGGAAAGACGTGATTGACAGGAAGCAGAGTAATATAATGCTACACAGTCAAGTTGGAGTTTTAAACGATTGTTTTGCTCAGTTGAAGCGTTTCTGATACTGAAGAAGGGAAAACAGCAGATGTCATCTTCTGAAGAAGGAAAACGAGCTGACCTAAAAACAGTTTTGCATTATCTTTGCCCATTAATTGCAAACTGCCTATACTTTACATTTGATCCTCTTCAGAAGCATACCAGATGCTGATTTCTGTTTATTTTAGCACACAATGAAAGTCTTTTCAGAGACTTGAAACTTGCTTGAGAAACAGTTGATAAACCATCACGTTCACAGTGAGCATTTCTCCTTAAAGGTGCATTCAAGGACACTCAGTCAACAGCATTGTACCGATGATCTATGTTTGTAAAATAACCAAACCAAGAAGACAAACAAGATGAAAAATAGGATAATATGAACGTGTGTACTCCTTTATTATAAAGGTTACGGTTTTACAGTTGACACTGAAATCTCAGTTGAAGCATCCTTGAATCCACTTAGAGAGTTTTCTAAACTGTTGCTGCTAACAGCTTTATTTCTATACAATGACTAGCTCACTGAAATAAATATTTGCCTGCTTTGAAACCATTTAAAATATGAAAAACTGCCAGGATGTTGCTTTAAGTGTTGACATGAAAATTATAGATACAAACTCTACAAATCATGTTTTTGTTGACCAATTTTGAATTTAAGCTATAAAGTTTTAGATGTTTGAGGTGTATTTTTTCTACCATTCCAGGCAGCCAATAGTTTCCATTCATTTATAAACCTTTTTTACCTTATGATGACCCACTAAAAATATGCATCATCTACACATGTAGCATATGCCATGTGTTATGAGTAGTTCTACCAATTTTTTTTTTTATTTTAATGACTTTTAGAGGTCTAAAGAGGTAAAAGTATCAAGTTTTTCACAAGAAAAAAGCAATAACTAGAGAAACTTCAGAAAAGATAATTTTTTTTGTGTATACATATCTTTTGTGTCTTCACTTCTTTGAATCATCTTGAGACCTCTCAGGTTGTGTCTTGCGACCCCTTTAAATGGGTCCCTACCCCCAGGATGGGAAACATTGAATCAGCAAACTGTTAGTCCGGCATTGCATGACCTCCCTCCACAGCGCTGCGAAGAAAGGTCTGGCTAGTCCACACAGCACTCAGATAGAAGAAAAACGTGCTCTGGTTTATTGGCATTTCTAGTAGGGGCTTGTTCTGACCCAGAACACAGAGATTTCACACACAGACAATGAAAGCAGTTTGTAAAGGTTTTAATGAACAAAATGGTACTCAAGATACAGTGTGGATTTTGTCTGAGCAGGGAATGTCCTGGCTGGTCCGAGTACCGAGGCGAACCGAGGGGGAAGGATCCAGGTCGTACGAGACTCGAGGCGGACAGGCAGGGAAGAGTTCACAGACGTTTCCACAGGTGGAGGATAAGGCTGGATGGTGAGGCTGGAAGCCTGTAGGCACAGCGGAGGAGGCAGCAGGTCTGGACAGAAACACAGGGTTAGTATGAGCTCAGGAGAACAAAGACAAAAGCTAGGGTGCACAAGACAACACGGACACAACTTGAACGAACTGAGAACTCAGAGCCAAGTTACCACATGGGTGTAGATAACAAACTGGCGCCAAAGAGGTGATCAGCCCGGGTTTAAGTATTGCTGGAATGAATCTTGTAGATGAGCTGCAGCTGTGAGGAACGGCTGTGCAGCGTTGATTCGGCCATGCCCCTTGACCTACTTTCCTCTGAACACACCTCCAGCACTCCAGGGGCCTGTTTCACAAAAGCAGAATATATAAATCCAGGATAACTGATAAAGCGAGGCTTGACCTAGTCTAATCTGTGCATCCTGGCTTGGTGCGTTTCACGAAGGCCAAGCCAGGCTGAGGAGGAGCGACTAGGTCGAGCCAGGATGAAGTAATTCAGATAGATGCGTGTCCACGGCTTTCCTCAAAAGACCGCGAGGTCGATCACAGATTTACTGATGCCAAAATGGAGAATACGCATTGTACATACTTTATACAGAGTGAGCAGCAGCTTCTTGTGGAAGTATGATAACGTGAAACACTTCATTTGTATAAAAATAAAAGAAACAGCCGCTGTAATGAAACAGCGAGAGAAAGCGTAGCAGACGATCACGGACCGACTGAATGCGTAAGCAGCCTAAATACATGTATTAACTGACCACTGTTCTGAATTGAAACCGTCATAATCATTCCATTCAAGGATTAGGCTACTAATCATTTGCACAAATTAACAGTTGTACTCTTTGCCTTAAAAGTAAGCAGAAGATAATGTTACTCAGGAAATTTACCATGAAGATCAATTTTCTACGACGCTAGCATATGATGCGTAAATATCTCTTTCACTCTGTTCCTCCCTCTCTCTCATGGGCTAAAATATAAATTTCCTAAGTCATATGAACTTCCACTGCTCGCTTTTAATACAAAGTGTACAACTGTTCGTTTTTTGCAAATGACAAGTGACTCATTGAATGGTTTCAGTTAAGAGCAGTAGTTCATAAATGTATATTTTCATCTAGCCTATTATGTGCCACGCTTTTTCTCGCGTTTCTTTTTTTTTTTTATAGAGGACGAGTTTCCTTCTCTACATATTATATGCCTTGCTCCCTTGTATATATGGACATAGACATCAATGTCAGTTCAATCATCAGTTATTTCCCCCCCCAGCAAAATATAAGGTCAAAAACCATTGAGGTGTCCTCTCCCTGTTGTTTCATGAATGTACAGTAGCCTACATCACTAGATAGTTACTGGTCCAGTAAACTAAGACTATAATTTGGTAGGATTGTACAATTAGGATGTGTTCTTTAAATTGTACAATCCTCCCAAATTATAGTCCCAGTTTACTGGACAACACAAATTGTCTGCTAAGAATGCCAAATACAATGTACATGGAAGCTAAACAAACATGATCCTTATTGTTAAAGAATTTAAAAACAAATTAATCAACTAAAATAATTCGAGGTGCATTGGTCAACTATAGAAATGTACAGCATTGTATGTATTAACAGACTTCATTTAAAACACATTTGAAATTGTATCAGCCTTTTCTACTTATCTCAACAACTGTCATAATATATTCATCAAACTTCTAACAACAATATGAACAGCAGTCTTCATACAGCAATATAACAGTAACAATGACTGTCACATGAATAATTATTTAAAAAAAATAATGGTCACAACTTTAAATAGGCTAATAACAGTACTTAAATGAACAGCAATATGCACTTGTTGTATTTTAATCCAGGCTGATAACAATAGGGTAAAACCACTGCTGGGTGAACAGAAAAGGCTCCAGGATTAAATAAATCCTGGCTGTTAGCCTGGTCGGGAGCAGGCTAGCTGTACAGAATAAATCTCCATGGTGATTTATGTGCCTCCGCTTTCGTGAAACCGAGTCAAGGCTAAATTCATCCAGGATAACGGGGAAATCCCGGCTTAATCCCTTATCTTGGTTTTGTGAAACAGGCCCCAGGTGGAAAAACACAGATACACACAGACAAACAGAGAACAAAAACACCCAAAACAGGGCGGAGAGAGAGATGCCCATAACAATTTCTTTAAATCAAATAACTAATATAATAAGCATGTGACTCGTTCACCCCGTTCACCCCTCAAAGAAATGGAATCGAGAATCGATAATAACTGGAATTGGAATCAGAATTGTTAAAATCAAAATCCATATCCAACCCTATTCATTTCTGTGGTAATGCTGTTTAAGGTGGATTGCTTTTTAAAAGTCTGCGCCACATTGACTTGTAACATAAGTCTGTTAAGAGATTTTTTATATCATATGGAAATGAATTAAAATCACTGGATGCTTGAAAACTAAACAAAGTATTTTCTTAAAGACAGCACAATTTTGCAGTAAATGTTTAGTTGTAAATGTGATTTGCAGTAAATGCACTAAAACATGCACAACCACAGGTACAGGATTCTCCTTTTGTCTTTGTACAAGTGTGTGTGATTGTGATTCTCTTTTGAATTGTGTGTGTCTACCAAGGGCATCATTTATCCAGCAGCCCAGAGGAAAAAACAACCTGCTGCCAGTATTGATGGTCCGTCCTGCAGCACCTGTGTGGATTGGGTTCAGAGGTCGCCAGTCACAGGCAATCAGGAGTAAATGGAGCCTGTGTAACACTAGACAAACGGCTAAGAGCTTCAGAACAAGCCAAGGCCGTCGTGCTGTGTGCGTTGCTGTATACAGTATGTGTGTGTGTGTATATTTCTGCAATACTCAGCCTCCCTTATTTCACTCAGCCTGTAACAGGATTCATTCTTGTTTATTTCCAAGCGTCTGACCTTCCTTATGATCCATTTATCCTTACTTCTCCAAATGACTGCAAACCTCACCACAAAAACTCACATCTTTTTTTATTTTTAACTAAATTAAACAACTGCCGGGTGAGCCACTCAGCAGCCAAAACACATTTCAAATCCTTTTATCCCCTTAGTAAGGTTTAACACTCTCAGCTCCTACAGTCAGCCTCGTCCCCTGTTCATCTGCAGACTAATCCAACACAGTTTTATTGTCTTATTGACTCTCTGAGCCTGAACGCCAAGAATCATAACAGTTTCTGGGAAGCGCCACGAAGGCAAGCTGATGAATTCAGCATCTTGGAGTGGGGCGAGTCGAGGAGGGGCCTCCTCGACTCGGGAAGGAAGACACATATCAAAGAGGTATTAAACGCACCGATCCGTCGTGCCTTAATTCACTCTTACATCATCATAAAACATCATCCAATTTACCAGCACTGTCAGAGAGGAACCATAACACATTTGCATAATGCAGCGTCTTCACTATGTTAATTCTCCCTCAACTCAGCCATATACAAGGACCCTTTTTTGTGTTTAGGCTTATTCCACCTCTCTATTGTGTGTGCATGAGTGCATGACACCATGCTAGCACGTCGATGACTGAAAGATTATGGCGGTAAATGAGGCTCTCCAAAGCCCTCCAAGCGCTCCACACAGCGGTGCAGCGATACCACAGGGTATCACAGGAAGAGCAATAGAAACACATTACCGCCGAAATCACATTGCAACTGAGTGGTGTAAGTTACCGGGGAAATGGATGGAGCACACAGGGGGAGAGGTGGGGTTGGTGGAGGTGAGCCGAGCTACAATTTGCTTTGACACTTGTGATCTCTTTTTAATTTTGTGGCTGTGTGAAATATGTTAGATGACTTGATTAAATTCTACATCGGCTGGATTCTGATGCAAAGCAGAGCGCACTGACTGGCTGTGAAACCACGTCTGGTGCATTTGTAAGTTCAAGTGTGTTAAAGGGAGAAAATGCTCCTTCAGAAGCTCTGACACTGTTTTATATCATCAGATCTGTGGATTTATGTGATGAGCAGGAGACTTAAAATAGGACATAAAAAAGGATTTTTCCCATAGGCCACAGTTGTAAAAAAAAAGAAAAAAAAAGATGTCTGTAAAACTGCTGCCAGGACATGTCGAACTGCAAACAAGATCAGTTGAGTCTTTTTTAATCCATGGACTTTTTATATTTGAAAAACTCCCATCGAGCCGAGAAAAAAACGATTTAAAAACTTGTGATGTCACCACAATGTAAAGTCTATGGGCCAAGCAGGATCTCACGGGCGGGACAAACAGTACTGCACATATTCAGTGGGCCATATCACATATCACGGAAGTAAACCTGTATATTATGGAAGTAAAATCACTGAATAGGCGCAATTTTTGGATCCGGTGTCCAGTTAATATAATACATCCATGTTTTGAGCGAATAATCACACATTTAAACCAGGCCCGTAGCTGCCAGTAGCTTCTCACAGGACGCTGATTGGTCCAAGTCACTGTGGCTGGGACGAAAATGCATTACTTAAAGCTATACTGCGTAGTTTCTGTCACCCCCATGAGGAATTCTAAGTAATGACAATAAAACTGTCGGTGTGTCCACATGATACAAACCTTCAATCTTCTGAACATAGTCATACTGAGAGATACAGAGAGAGTTGTGTAGAGCTGATAGTCTTAATTAGCTTTGTAGCAACTCATTTGGCAATGGCTTGAATGTAACGGACGTTCATTAATATCAAAAAGTTACGCACTAAAGATTTAAAGCCTGACAAGATGGATTTTCACGTGATAATGTGAAATTGCGAGAATCCAGCTGCCTTGCAAGGTAAGAGACTTTTAGCCATGCTAGCATAATGGCTCCTATTCCATGCATTGCCAAGAAATTTTGTGCAGACATTCATGTTCCCCAGAAAATGAACCTTAGTGACTTTGGTAATCCCCTGAAATCTCCTCTAGTGGCACCATGACTTCTGTAGTTTTGAGTGAAATGTCAAATTAAACGTAGTTTAAAAGTATTGGATGGATTGTCATGAAATTTGGTTCACAAATTCAAGTTCCCCTCAGGATGAATTGAAATAACTGTAATAATGCTCTGACTTTTCCTCTTAATGCCATCATCAGTCAAAATGTCAATTTAATTTATGACTAAAAACCTGCAAAACTAATGACATTCCCATCCGCCTCCGCTGCACTGGTTATTGCTAATTAGCTAATACTAGCATGCTAACATGCTTAACTATAATTACGACCGAGGTAAACATTAAACCTGCTTAACATCTGCATGTAAGCATCATTGTGATTCAAGTGCATGTTAGCATGCTGACGTTAGCATTTAGCTTCACGTACAGCCTCACAGAGCTGCTAGCATGGCTGTAGACTCTTAATGGTGTTGAACCCAGGAACCCAGGGTCATGTCTAGATGGAAGCCAGCTTGTATCAAAGCTAATACTATGGCCAGTACTCTAAAGTACAACAGGACACTTCAAAACATCCACTTATTTAAATCAGTGTACACGGTATATTAAACTGCAGCCCAGTATCCCTGAGAACCATGTTCATGTTGGACAATTCCACAGCTCATGATTTACGTCAAATGCCAAATTTCAGTGTCAATAAGGGAGGTAGCAAGGCGGAAACTAAGGGTGTGGAGGTTGGGGGACTAAATAGAGAATGTGAAATGTGTTGCACATGGTGACAAACCATGAGAAAATTATCAATAGGCAAATCCCCTCAGCTCTATGGAGAATTGTAATGTTTTCAGGTCATTGTTTTTTGTCTCATTAAACCCCCTGTACGTTACACTGCCCAGCACTAAACAGCATACAAAGTTAGTAACTAACTGATGAACATAGTGGAGCATTTAACAGCTCTGTATCTGCTTGATGTATTATTAAGCAACTGTTTGCTAACATGTTCACCCTATCAACTTTTTAAGGGGTGCCTGACATATTTGGTATTGGAAGCTTTGAGATTTGGGCCAGCATAACATAGCACACAACATCTAAGTTTACAGATACTGACCCCTGGTGGGTCAATGAGGCTTTTTAAGTAAAACATAATTAGGTGCACAACACAAGAGTCCCAGAAACAGTGAACGCAGATTTGTTAAGAAATGGTCTGATCTCAGTTAGCTTCTCTGTCGGCCTTGATCACATCAGTTTTTAATCCCATGTGGTCACCACTGTTATCAGAGCTGAAAAGCTTTAAGATGCAGTACCACTAATGGCGAGGCAAGGCAGGGCAAGTTTATTTATATAGCACTTTTCAGCAACAAGGCAATTCAACATGCTTTACATAAAACAGTAAAAGCATTGAGACGAAGTGCAAAAGAAACACACCACAAAAGGACATTTAAATACAATTAAAAACAGTCAGTGCCAAGGGAATTGAAAATAAAAAACAAGCTAAAAAAAGAGTAAGACAGGTATAAAATACAAGAATAAAAGTCGGAGTGCAGTGTAGGAAATTAATAATTATTTAAAGGCATTGTCATAAAGTCTTCAGTCTTGATTTGAAAGAACTGAGGGTTGCAGTGGACCTGCAGTTTTCTGGGAGTTTGTTCCAGATATGTGGAGCATAAAAACTGAACGCTGCTTCTCCATGTTTAGTTTTGACTCCGGGGACAGAAAGCAGACCTGATCCACACAACCTGGTTCATAATGGAGCAGAAGATCAGAAATTTATTTTGGCTCTAAACTGTTCAGGGATTTATAAATGAACAGTATTTTAAAATGAATTATTTGAGGGACAAAAAGTCAGAGTAAAGACCTCAGTGATGTGATTCACTTTCTTGGTCTTAGTGAGGACTCGAGCAGCAGCGTTCTGAATCAGCTGCAGCTGTCTGATCGATTCTTTAGGGAGACCTATAAAGACATCGTTACAGTAGTCCAGTCTACTGAAGATAAAAGCATGGAAAAGTTTTTCCCAAATCCTGCTGAGATATAAGACCTTTAACCCTTGATATATTCTTAAGGTAATAAGCTGATTGTCTTAATGTGGAAAGTCAGGTCTGGATGCTGGCTACAAAAAACTCTCTTTAGAAATACAAAACACAAAATATATATTTATTTCACTATAAGGTATGTTTCTTCGTTCTTAATTTATCTTCTTCTGATGTGTGTCTTGCAGCAATTTGGAGTGTCAGAAAGCATAACAGCAAACCATGGAAACAGGTGGAGTTGCTTCACTAACAGGTTATTGTTATAACTGTTAAAGTGTGCTTTTAAATGTCTCTAAAAAGTGGTCCTCTAACCAGTTATTGATTAGATGATCTTTAACAATATTGCTTCAGAACAGAAATTTTCTTCATGTTTCTTCAAGGATTGTAGTGCCATCTGCTGGAGAATCATGTTCATTACATATGCGGCATATGATGTGACTTTTAAAGGACCATGCCAGGGATATTTCACGTTTACCCTCTTTATTACAAATCTTACACATTACTGTCAGCCAAGTTAACTTTTTGGGCCACACATGCTTTATACCAGCCTGCCTCATAAAGGTGAAATACAGGAAATGCATGAGCATCGTTCTTGAACTTGATAAGAATACACATTTAAGTGCTGCCAAGTTATTAACAAAATCAATATAATAAGTACTGGCCCCTTAAATTAAGGAAAAGGTCGTGGGTGGGCTTACGTTTCCATGACACGCGGGACAACAACGGGACAGTTGGGTTCAGGAAAACAACAACGGGACGGTTGGGTTTAGTAAAAGAAAAAAGTGACGGTTGGGTTTAGGAAATGTGACACGCGGGACACGATGCCCGGTCTCCTGGGTGACAGTTCTGTGTTGTTTGACCCATCCACCACCCCAACCAACCTCCCTATGCTGATTTTTGGGCTTTCATGCTACTCGCTACTGTAGTCCCTCTTAATGCTACGTCATCTTCTCATTGACTTTACATTGGCATTGTTTTCCGTGGTGGCCACACGGAATTTTCACACATTCCGTGCCACCACCACGTTATGCGGTGTTAACAGTTCGTGATCATTTCACGGAATTCTGTGAGACCAGGCTGTTCAGCCTCTTAACCCCAATAATATGCCGCCACATTTTTTAGCTGAAATCCAAGAAAATGGCAGACTTGGTTGAAATGTGAAAGAACAACAGTGCCAAAAAACAACCAATGAATCACTCAATTCTCTTTGGCTACCCGCCAAAGTGGCAGGTAGATTAACAGTTCAACTGCCGATGGCTAAATTAATTTGCATTTGGCCATTATTTGATAGGACAGATGAAGACAGGAAAGTTGGTGTTGTGTCTTTAGTTGCAGTGCTGCGTTGCCGATGTGTGAAGAAAAGACTCTGTTGACACTGATCTCGATTATAAAAAGGTTTATTACAGTCAAAGATGTAAATCTTCAGATACCACATGGGTAGAGAGACATGCAGCAAAGGGCCGCAGGTTGGACTAGAACCTAGGCAGCTGCTGTAAGGACTGAGCCTTAGTACATGGGGCGCATGCTCAACCAGGTGAGCTACTCCCCATTTCTTGGGGATGCCATTTTGTTTCAGTACGAACAGTAAAAGAAACTGGGGAGAGAGGAACAGGTGAGCAGGTGGATGAGAGAGGGACAGTTGGAAAAGTCTGAGGGCATCTGATGGATGGATGGATGGAGTTCCCAGTAGGAAATGTGCCTAAGGGCAGTGAGAAGTGTCTGGAGACAGACTGAGTAAAATGGAAACCACTGAGGCAGACATTGCATCAGGTCTGATGATCTTCTTGATCCAGCCTACTGATTAAAAAACATGCAACCAGGCTTCTCTGCTCAGGAAAAGAGAGGTCCCACCTCCACATTAGTTTGCTCCTCCACATTATACACAAGTGAATCTCTAAGAGGTGAAAGGTTTCAGTCGCTTCAAGACTTTGAATGTTTTCTGTTCGGTTTCACAACTTTCTCCAGGTCTGACTGGTCCTTTGCTGCCCCCTAGCGGACACAGAGCTGCTTCATATACAGCACATTAAGAAGCATTAAAGGCTGAGTTTAATTAATTTCTTGATTATATGGAAATGTACGTCTTGGATACCAATTGTATCTTCATACTTGAGGATATTATTTCATTTTAATGTATGCATTTTCACAATTGTTTATTATTTTAGTCTCTATTTAAATATTTCTACTGTTTTGTTAAAGGACAATTCCGGCGCAAAATGAACCTAGGGGTTATTAACAGATGTGTACTCACTCTTTCGCTCTCTGGGACATGTTTTCATGCTAATCGAATGAGTTTTTAGCTTGCAAGACGCTAGCGCGGACCGCCGATTAGCTTACAACGCTAGTATTCGGTGCACAGGGAACGTAAAAACAAATCACTATTTATACCACTAAAAAGGTTCAAAATATCACCAAACTTCAACGGTAGCATAATGAGGGTCCCAAAATGTTAACCGAAGCATTGAGAACTTTGTAAGTGTACAGACAGTTTATTGAACGAAGGGCTGCAGGAGCTCCGTGAAAGGGCTACGAGAGAGAGAGAGAGCTACCGGTAGTCAATGCCGCAACACAGCCCCGTACTTCGGGAAACTGGTGGTGTACCTGCGGACATTGTGAAGCTATGACCACCGAACAGTAGTGTCTGTGTTGCACGGAGTGGGACCTGTTGCGGTTTTGTACAGTCTGAAGATTTCCCCTCTCTGATAAACAGGGCTGTACTAGAAACTTTTTCGGCGACCCAGACCAGAAGGACCAGATGGACAGTTATCCACTGAGTAAGTACACTAGACAAGTTATGCAGAGTGCGATTATTTCAGATATATTGAGCAAATTGCTTTTGATTTTAGTTTGCATCGCCAGCTGTAAGTCATGACTGGTTTCCAAGATGGCGGCGGCATGTAAGCATGAACGCATTATGCTACCGTGGAAGTTTGGTGATATTTTGAGCCTTTTTAGTGGTATAAATAGCGATTTGTTTTTACGTTATCTGTGCCCCGAATACTAGCGGTGTAAGCTAATCGGCGGTCCGTGCTTGCGTCTTTCAAGCTAAAAATTCATTCGATTAGCATGAAAACATGTCCCAGAGAGCAACAGAGTGGGTACACTTCTGTTAATAACCCCTAGGTTCGTTTTGCGCCGAAATTGTCCTTTAACTTTCCTTGCTCATCAAAAATCTGTTTTAAAGTCTGGTATTTTATGAGCTGTTGGACTGCATAGAACCACCATAAAAACAGAACAAATAGAGGCAACTGTGGTGAACAGAGCCATAATGCCAACTCAAACCTCATATCTCCTTTTGTTTGATTGTTTTGTCGGATGCTCTTCAACACATTTAATTGAAATAATAAAATAACACATGAAATCATGGGTGTAAATCTGATCTAACAGTAGGTGGGGACAATAAACATAACATTTCTGAAGAGCAATTTTTGAAGAGGACACAAATAATACAGCCACAATTATACTCGTAGAGGACATGTGTTCACAGAGGAAAGCCTTTATACCATCATTAGTGTAGCATGGAGACTGTACCATTATCCTTCTTTTCAGCGTTTCTCTTGATTCAATAAAAAAGCTGACTAATTTGAACGAAATATTCTTCTTTAAAATCATGTATTTATTTTTAAGTTGTTTATAATCAAGCCACAAAAATACTTTAAAACATAATGACTTATTTTGAAAAAGTGTCCCCATATAAAAGAAATACAATGCTTTTGTACACTTGTTAAATTAGCTGATCATAATGTAAATGGAGCCGCTAATAAAGCTCATCTGCTCACCCTGACAGCCACACACCTCCAAAAATATGAACTGAGCTCAACACACCTGAGACTCTACACCTGTCTGTCCCTGGTCTCCCTGAGACTCTACACCTGTCTGTCCCTGGTCTCCCTGAGACTCTACACCTGTCTGTCCCTGATCTCCCTGAGACTCTACACCTGTCTGTCCCTGATCTCCCTGAGACTCTACAATTGACTATCCCTGGTCTCCCTGAGACTCTACACCTGACTGTCCCTGGTCTCCCTGAGACTCTACACCTGACTGTCCCTGGTCTCCCTGAGACTCTACAATTGACTATCCCTGGTCTCCCTGAGACTCTACACCTGACTGTCCCTGGTCTCCCTGAGACTCTACACCTGACTGTCCCTGGTCTCCCTGAGACTCTACACTTGACTGTCCCTGGTCTCCCTGTTCCTCAGTTCTTTCTGTCTCCTTTGCCTGTGACATAGTGACGTTAGTATTTCCATAAGCACCCATTCTTATAAAGATGTTACCAAATTGTCTTGATATGAGGACTTATTGTACTTACTTGGTGTTTTGGTGTAAGCCTACTGAAAAAGGATCTTATGTCTGTTTTTCTTTTCTCTGTCATTTTTAACAACAACACAAATCTTTAACGTCAGATGTCTAAATATGAGTTAGGTTCATAGGTTCACCACGCGATCATATTATAATTATAAAATGATCTTGCGTCCTCCACATAAATATTACGTTTCTTCTGGGACAGAGGATATATATTTATCAGCCACTTAACTTCATATTGAGCAAAACACAACTGTAGATCTTCAATATTAACCCTAATATCAGTTCACACACATAACGTTAGGTTTATCGCCGTGGTAACGTTAGTTGTAGTGGGTGCATTTCTATCCAACAAGCTATAAACTAGGTAACGTTACATTATATTACACTAACATAGCGAACTTTTTTTGTCATGACTAATTTATTAATTACTCAGCATCATTTCTATTTGAGAAAAGAAAAACTTAATCCGATGTTTAATGTGAATAAAACAGCCTTGAACCGCCTACTTACTACACTCCTGTCACTACCCGATGTGACTGTGAGTCTAGCGCAGATCCTACGGCATGCAGTGGACCAAACCACTGTGAGGCAAGGCAGGGGGGACTCAAAATGTTTCTAAACTTAAAACGCATGTTTGGGGGTTTGTATTGTTTATCTGCTTACAAAGATATTTTAAGTATACATCATTATGTTATTTACAATACACAGCATTGTGTTAATGATATTTCTAGGGGGGGACAACCCTTAGATGGCGGGGGTCCTTACCCCCCCAACCCCCCTGGGATTTACGCCCTTGCCCTAATGTAGATTATTGTATTAGTATGGAAGATTTTAAAAACAGGATTAAGGACTTTCTGACCACTGAATGCCCATGTCCTGTTACTGAACTCTGATAATTGATTGTTTGATGTCATTTGCTGTTTAAGTTTGTTTGTTTTTATGTTGAAACTTGTTATGCTGCCGTCTTGGCCAGGACTACCTTGTAATAGAGACTCTATGTCTCAATGGGAATATTCCTGGTAAAATAAAGGTAAAATAAAAAAAATAAAAAAAATCATTGTTACTGTTATTATTTGTACACTTTTTTTTAGTTGTAAAATACGTTGCATTAGTATTAGTAGTATAAGCAGCCTATGCTTATAGAAAACAATCAGCCCTCACTTTAGCCTCCTCTCAGTCATATTGAAGGACGTGTCCCCTTTAAAACAAATTGTGAAAACGCCGATGCTGTTGTGTCCAGAGATGTGAGGAGGGGAGGGGAGGAGAGGGGGAGATAACTCAGTATGACATACATATGCACAAGCAGCAGAAGTTCCGCAGCGCACACGCACGTTTTCACCATGTAGAAGCAGACACACACGGACTCAGCTTCATCTTCAGACTTGAAACCAGCATGTGCCCTGCGCTGCTCTGACTGGAAACACTTTCTCTGCACAGATCAAAACAAAAACGCAGGTAAGCTTGTCACGCAGTAACGCAGAGGTGAGGATATCTTCTTTCCTCTCGGGAGCAATTATTCATGCGCGACCGCTGCGTCGAGGTATTTTTTTTTACGGGGATGAACTTTGTTCTTGGTAGCGTCAGGACATTGACAGCTAGGCCTATATGTTGTTTTGTTTCATAGAAAGACTAAAAGAGTGAATCCCGGCGGTGTGCATGCCATGCAGCGGACCAGACTGCTGTAAACAAACAGAGCAGACATGCGGCTGCCTTGCAGCACCAAGGACAGAGCACCAGAGGCTGCTGCGTAGTTTAAAAACCAAAAGCTTCTGCCAGTGACATAACACACAGCTTTACTGTGTCCTCAGTTAATTAAACAGTTCAGACCGATATCAACCGAGTGCATCTTCAGAGCTTCAAAGCGAAAATCTTAATCTCTTTTAGGATAAACTGTGAGATTGCTTGCGCACCAGTTTTCTGTTTTCCCAGACACCACAGGGTGGGTGTATTCCTCTGTCCTCACAGTAGGCTGTACACAGCTGTCAGTCACAACTGCCAGTCAGAGAATATCATTTTATCAACGGAAGAATGATGGTGTGAGGATGAGCAATTAAGGATGAGTCTTTTATTTATATAGCTTGAAAACACATCAGAGGGTGTCGCATCTGTACAGCTTATAACACTTCCTATCCTTAGGAACCTCAGGAAGAGCACCATAGGATCCCTTTTCCCCTGGCAACATTATAATATGGATAATCAGGATGACAATATTGCGTGGATATAGATGCAAACATAAATGAAGAATATGGATCTGGGGAGATGTCCAGCAGCTTTTAGTTTACTGCCAAACAGGCAAAAAGCTAGACATCTGTATGGAGGTGCTCCAGATTTGTACCTAGCTTCTGCATTCTTTATATTGACCAAAAGTAGCTGCTCTGTCGCTCTCCTCCAGTAAACAGGTCAGTCATATCATGCAGAGAAAAGATTACTTACCTCTAGCCATCCAGACAGTTTGGGTTTTATGTATGTAGGTATTGTGATATCTGTGACTGAGATTTCTCAGTATGTTGGAGGTAGATGAAATGGCTCAAACGAATTGAAGGATTTAATTAAAAGATTCTGTAGTAAAAATCAATTTCCAGGAACAACTTCCAGGTAACTCTGCAATCCAAAGACTGCACAGTCAGGAGTCTTCAATAAATATTGAAGGCAGAAATGTCGGATGCAGTGATGAAGAAAACCTGAAGTCAGTCTCTATTGTCTTATGTGAATAATATATTTCATTTGGCACCTGCCTAGTGAGAAACTTACATACGACATGGGAAATATGAAATATGCTTGAGTAGGAAACCTCAGGTCATTTGGTCATGGCCTGAACATGAGCTAACAATTCCAGTCAGAACCAGTTTTGTACATTATCTTATGATGCTGAGATATCTTCAAAGTTTTTGCATTATAACAGTGCAAAATGTTGCAATGTCCCTTTCAAGCTATAGAGCAGATGATTCAGTAGTCATTTCATGTACATTTCCGCAAATTTTACAGCTGGACCACAATTATCTGCATGATTAGATGTAGCCAGAAGCGACAAAAATGATTTTTTTTTGTAATTTGTCTGGATCGACCTTTTCAATGTCAGTTTGCCAGTAGAAGTCATCCTTAAAAACAGACGAGGATCTGGTCAGAGGATTATATGAAACTTCTTGTGCTCCCTTTCTTTTATTTACTATCCTGAATGAAGCTCCAGCTCGGCAAATTTGCTTAGTTTGTTTCATATAAATGTCATTAACACAGTCAGGACTTTACAAGCTATCAGTATGTTTGAAAATAACTTGAAGATTCTCTAAATAATATGCGAATAAGCCTCTGAGTATGAAAAGTCTGTCAACAGGCTCCATTATGTGCTCTATCGTCTGCAAATGGGGCTAAAGTTAAGCTGTCTCAGTCTATATTTTGCTTTGGTGTGATATTTTCATTTTAAATAGCTATTTTTACTCTTCTTCTACAATCACTTTGCATTAAATTTGTTAAATAAATCAAGTTTAATCCACTGACTGATAGATTGACTGTGACGCTGTTTTACAGGAGCAGAAAATGGCAGCCGCAGACATCCTCTTCTTCACTTTGTGGATCGCCACAGTCTTCACCGCCGGACTCGGATGCCCTGAGCTCTGTACCTGCTCAGATAAATACGGCCGCCATTTTGCTGAATGCTCCTACAAAGACTTAACTGAAATCCCAGACGGTTTGCCTCCTAATGTGACAACTGTGAGTCTTTCTGCCAACAAGATCAGTTGGATACCACTGGGCAGCTTCGACAATGTCACCCGGGTGACGTCGCTTTGGATGGCCCACAATGAGATTGTCTCTATCGAACAAGGGTCCCTCACGCCTTTGGTTCATCTGCGTAACTTTGACATCAGCCACAATAGAATTGTAAACTTTCCTTGGGAGGATCTGCAGAACCTCACAGGGTTGCATATGTTGAAGATGAACCACAACGAGATGGTCCACCTGCCGAGGGACGCCTTCTCCAACCTGAAAGACCTGAGGTCCCTCCGACTCAACAACAACAAATTCATAACCATAACTGAAGGGACGTTTGATGGTTTGGTGTCTTTGTCCTACTTGCAGGTTTATAAAAATCCTTTTGCATGCAACTGCACCCTCAACTGGCTCAGAGACTGGATTACAACAGCCACCATCTCAGTCCCGGACCAGAATTTGATCATTTGTGCAACTCCACAGAAACTTAGAGGCGAAGTGATCGTAAAAATGCCCGAGTCAAAGTGCACAGGCACAAATGTGACAATACGAACCGAGCCAAATATCCACAACACGACTTTCTATGAGGGCAGCACGTTGGTGTTGACTTGTGAATTCACAGGAAACCCAAAGCCTCTGGTCATGTGGAATATTCACAGCAAAAGCCAGAAGCTAGAACTGGCTTTGTCCTTCACTGAGGATGACTCGGCAGAATCAGATCAGGACTCCTTACTGTCCTATAATCCGGTCAAAGTCTTTAATAATGGGACTCTTATCATTTCACACCTCAGGAAGGAAGACGGCGGCAACTACAGCTGCTCGGCCACAAATGAGTTTGGAAGAGACGAAGATTCCGTGTCAGTGGAAGTGGTGCCTCCACCTAAACCAACATCCGTAAAACAAATGACCACAACACCTGCTTACGCTAAAACCCACCCATCTACACATCAAACAGACAAAACGTCTGTTTTTGATTTTGTGCGTATCCCTGATTTAAAGAGAAAAGACATCATGAACATCACACCCACTTTCCCGCCCATAGAAGAGATCCAGTCTTCCGTGGAGGCAACAACGTATCCATCGCGTGTTAGTAAATGTGGCGTTACGGCTAACACAAGATACATTTCGAGCTATGTCTTTAACGGGAGCCTGGATGATATCAAGCAGTACACATTTGACTTTGGCGTCATTGCATTGGGGGTGTCAGAAACAGAGGCAACAGCGCGACTCAATCCCCTTCTCATACCCAGAGACAACAGCGCCAATCGGGCCGCCAACGCTGCCACCACATCTGATGAGAACGTCAACGCTGACAGTGAAGAGCGTCACGGCCTTTCAGATGTTGCCGAAAAAGTCAATTCAAATGGCTTGTATCTGTGCGTCACTGCCGACCGCAAACACTCAGCTGTGCAGTGGTCGAGGATCAAAGAGGGCGTCAACACGTATCTGTTCAGCGGTTTGCGCCCCGGCACGAACTACTCCCTCTGTCTGACCTACAGAGGGGAGGACTGTGAGGTCCAGGTGCTGTTCACCACCAGGAGGAGGGTACCGAACCTTCTCATCATCATCTCCGTCAGCATCTGCCTCCTGACCGTGTCCACTGTGCCTCTCCTCGGAGCGACATGCTTCCACCTGGTGTACAAATACCGCAGCAAGACCTACAAGCTGATCCTGAAGGCCAAAGACCAGTACCACATGGAGAGGAACCTCGCCGCCAACTTTAACATCCGTGCACCTCACACCGAGTCTCAGAGGAAGATTAACGGCAGCCAGCTGGACATCGAGGAGGGGGAGACGGAGAGCAGAGATGGAGAGAAAGAGGCGGATACAGAAGAAAGTTTCATGACTGAGTCCTTCTCTTTGTCTCAGTGCAGGGGGAATTTAGACAACTGCGAGGTTGGATCTGAGTATAGTGATAGGTTACCTTTGGGAGCTGAAGCAGTGAATATTACAAGCAACTACATATATCCAAATCAGTAATTATTGACATTGTTTGCAGTTTACTTTTGCATGTGGTTAAAAGGGTAGAACAGGATAATTTTTCAGTTTGCGCCGATGGTTTAGGTTCCCTGTAGCAGTGCAAAGGCAGCCCAGACATATTGCTTTGCTCCACAGTGATCTGACAAGACTCAAAATGCATTTGCTTTACTTGCACAGCTGCATCATTCAGTTACTAGACAGGCTACCAGCTGCAGGCTCTATCAATTGTCAGTGGATGTTTTCCAGACATTTTGTTTTTTCCAGAGATTCTAGTGAAAGCTGAACTAGGCTGTGTTCACCTTGTTGCCCATATTTTGTTTTGTAGCTGGACATTTATGTACAGTTCTGAAAAACAGCTTTCATAAACAACGCTAGAGAGCTGGTTATCTTAGCTTAGCACAGAGACTGGAAACGGGGGTACACAACAGCTTTAGTTGGCTTACTAAAAAGCACACCGAAAGTATGCACCTTAAACACAACTGTACAATTCTGGATCCAGATCTGCACCAAAATACACATAGTGATAGACAATCATGGGATGCATGAACCAGATATTTTTTCAATATATTTAAGGAAGTACAGTAGTTCATAAGCAACAAAAACGTTCAAAAATACCCCTGTAAAATATTTCTGTATCTGTCCATGTTCTTCGGTCCGACTATCGACCAAATTTCTGTAAAATCTGTTTTGAATTATACTTGAATGATAGAAAGGCAGAAGAAAGGGTCAGAATATGACGTCCTAATCAGGGTTATAATGAAACAGTAAACAGGCTGTTCATTTGTGCTTTTTGTGTGTAATTTGTCACAGTGAGATAGCGATCATACAGCTGCAAAATTGTGTAGCAGCATTCAGTTTGATTAGCTGGAAAAATGTTCCTGGAGACGATAAAGTCAACCCTGAAATAAACAATAAAGGGGTCCTAAATTCTTTCAAACATTCGTTGTTTTTTTATCAACAAATCAAACTCCTCGAGGAAGAAGTTTCTGCCAGAAAACAATTTTACAAAATGTTTCAGTTATAATTTGTATTAGTCATATGTAGGTGAACACAGGGTCAGTATAATGAAATGTATTGGAGGAGAGAACAGGTCATTATAAACATAATTATTGCTTCTGTCTATTTATTAAGAGCATCTTTGTTAAAACCTGTTCCTAATAAATTGCTAATGAGTAAAAAGTTGATGGACGCAAAAGAAATGCCCTGATTTCTGCCAACTGGCGTCAGGATGAGGACTAACGAGGTTGGACAGCAAAAAAAGATGCGTTGAATTAAATGTAACAAAGCTTGCATAGCTAACTTATTAGAAAATACTGTATGTCAACTACATGTAGGAAGTAGTAAATGGGTTAACTGTAACTAAAATGTACCTATATTCTGCTTTGAACTACTTGCAGTAAATCTGTGCTGTCTTAGTAGGAGTGCAATCTAAAATACAGAAACTTAATCCTGTCATACGGGAATTTAAATGTAAAATGTAAAACTGTGTTGTTTCAAAGAGAACAGTTGTGTCCTGCAGCTATGAGCTTGTTGTCCAGTTATACTGTGAACATTCCTATGAAGATAACTGTTTTCATGTTGCCGGTCAAAATGTGGACAATACTATCCCCCGAGTCTAATGCAGTATAAGCACTTCTGAGTGCTGAAGTTATTGCCTTGTTGTATCTGGGTCACCCTGTTGTATGTACAGTATTAGACCTGCATGCTGCCTGTCGTAAGTCGCAATATGCCGTATCTTGTGCAAATACTCTTGACTTGAAGAGTAACTTTGGGTCTTTGTTTGTCTTTCTTTTCTGTTTTATACCCCTGTAATAAAGGAAGTAGTAGGATTTACCAAAGTGTTTAAATATCCTCTCTAACTCTCCTCATCCTATGTGCCTAAATAAAGTTTTAGGAATACTCTATGATTGCTCATCTATCTGTCTCCCTTTTTCTCTCAACACCTTTAGATTAAAAATAGTTAGTGTGTTGTTCTTTTTGTGTAAATGATAATAATAAATAGGTAAAATAATAAACCAAGTAACTGAAAATGAGTGGGATGATAAAAAGGGAAAGATTAAATTAAAATGCTATTTACTAACTGAAAATTAGTACAACTCATACACACTACACACTATTCAATAATAGAGAAAAACATTTTGATGCCTTTACACATTTTATTATAATTTTAAAATGGGATATACACAAATTTCTATTTGAGCCCAAGCTCAAACATAATTAAAACATCTTAAACATAATTTAACCTTCATTATAGGGGTGATAGAATGCAAAACTGATTTTACCTTGTCATAGTTCAATAACGACAGTTCAGTGGGTAAATAGGACATACATAGAAGCTCAAAATCCCATTGATACCCCTTTACTATGCAAATCTCACATTTTGAAACTGCCGCTGAAAACGGGCAAATCTGAACGAAGCTAAAGTTGACGTAAGCATCTCAACTCCTAGTCTTTGTCACGCCCCAACATTTGCATAGGCTACACCACTGACCTGAGGTCAGCTTAGTCTTCTGAATCTAGCTAGGTCATGCAGATCTCCAGAGGTCCGTTATTTAATTACTAAATTCACTTCTGAGATTTTTTTATGCGAGAAATCAACTATGTAGAGGTCAAATATGGGCCGTTTTACGAAAATTGATGGCTAATTGCAAAATTTGTCCGACTGTGTGTCGCAGTTCAGCAGGAGCTCAGCAGGCTATGTGACAGCGGCCGGTGCGGCCTCGCCGGCACCGGCCTACTTCATAGACTCCGGCTCACCGTGAGCTAGCTGGATCTCCGTCACGAAGGGAAGCCCGCAGCGCTCCATACCTGTGCAAAGTCACCGTTTCTGGGTTACTGGACTACAAAATGCCGAGGCCCTGATGGAGCTCCAGGGCCTGCAGCTAGCCGCAATCTTTACCCATAGGACTGAAGGGACAGTAGCAGCTAACGAAATCCCTAATGTTCACAAAAATGTATTAAACTGAAATTGGACACCATTGTTAGCTTTATAAGACCTTGGGGTATAGAGCTCAACAGTCCCGCCCACAGCGGGTTCCGGAAGTATAAATGCAATGCAATTTCTCCATTGACAAATTGGAGTATAAGCTATAAAATCGTAACCGTCGATGGTAGACTTAAAACCAGCATGCTGACATGACTCGGCGATTGTATATGCTCATATAGACACCACAAATCATGGGGCACTACCCTTGTTTTGAGATAAATGTCTTTTATTCGCGATGTCTTGGATAAGTACTTCATTACCCACAATCCTGAAAAATCCCACAATCCCACAGTGATGCCTCTGATTGGTGGAACTCATGCTGGTGAGGAGAGGGGGTGTCAGTACCCGATCTGTGCTGCCTGCACAATCCGTCACGAGGATTTACAACACTGCACGATTCACGATCTGTTCCACGCTTCTGACGTTAGCCTCTGCCGGGAAGCTAACGTTAGTTTAGCTAACAGCTAATTTGGCTATCCGCTAGCTGACAGCTTGATTCAGTCTAAAATAACGTTAACTCAAACTTAACACTGGGTAAAGCCGTCTACAGCTGACGTAACAGCCGTTATATATGTTAACGGTTATTTTCAGGTTTTATTTTGAGGGTCTTTTAAAGTTATTACATGCTGTCTCAACTAGCGGTTAGCCAAATTAGCTGTTAGCTAAACTAACGTTAGTTTTCTTTGTTCAGTGGTGCGCGGTGGTTTATGGGATGAGTAGTTCCTTCGCTCTGAGATGACGATATGTACACAGTCTTGTACCTTTGACTTTTTGGGGATTTTCTGTTCGTTTTTTTACTCTAAATGATACGTTGTATGCTTATGAGTCACGTACTACCTGGTTAGCCTAAGGCATGGTCTAAAACTCTTTATATACGGATTTTTCCAGACGTCAATGGGAGAAATGAATGGGAAATTTATTTCCGGAACCCAAGGTCTCCCAGAGGAGGGCGGGACTGTTGAGCTCTATATGTTATATAAGTGGCGTGACGAAATTCAAACTGTAAATATACTCTAATTATGCCGAAAGTGAAGCTAACTGTACACATAGGATTGAAGGGACAGTAGCAGCTAACAAAAGCCCTAGCTAACGTTCACAAAAATGCATTAAATTGAAATCTGACACCATTGTTAGCTTTATGAGACCTTGGGGTATATGTTATATAAGTGGCGTGACGAAATTCAAACTGTAAATATACTCTAGTTATGCCGGCAGCTGGCAGCCAGCCAGCTCCGCGGAGCCCCGAGCCCCGGTAGTCCAGTAACCGAGAAACGGTGACTTTCACTGGGTATGGAGGTTGCCGTTTTCTCGTCAGACTGTGTGGAGCTCTTAAAGTCCAACACGTCTTACCAAAATTGCAATTAATCAATTTTCGTAAAACGGCCCATATTTCAGCTTTATATAGTTGATTTCTCCCATAAAAAAGTCTCAGAAGTGAATTTAATAACGAAATAGCAGACAAACAATGTATAACTTTGCAGTGTCTGAAATATGAGACCTGCTGTCTAGTCTCTAATGGATGGATGTGCTCATCTAAATATTCATGAGCATACCATATTTGGAAGAAAAGCTCTTGTTACAAATAGGGCCATATTCACAGGGTAGTTAAGGACCCATAAAATAGCATTAGAGCAATTTTCAACCCAACCAATGTTACATACCCTATTAGGAGACCTTAAGGAACAGTGTGAAATACCCTATATAATCATTCTATCACCTCTTTAAAGACTCTTTGGATAAACCTTGACTGACTTTTAAGTTTATTCTTGTGTCCTCATCTGGACTGTGTAAAAGTCTAGCATTATGTCAATGAGAGTACACAGTATACTCCAAACAAGATCACACTGGGCGCATTCATACACAAAAACAAAATGGCAGGTTTGTAACCAAATAACACAGCTCTGCATTTGGCATTGATCACCGAGCCCAGTATCACAAGCTTTCCCTAATCTTAACCAAATGTTTAAGTTGCCTAACTCTAACCATTAACTATGGTTTATGTGCTGTTACAACGATCTTTCTCTAATCTTAACCATATTGTAGTTGCTCTGTGCAGATACTGTAGAAAGCGAGAATTTTTAAAAACGGCATTAGATGATGTGAAGAAAAATTTAAAAAATGTGATTGGTTGCAGTTAATGTATAACTAGATTAAGCAACATACTTGCGAAATAGGATTTTGTTTGGAGTATACTGCCAACCACACAAGATAGACTAGGGATCTCAATCAGTTTTATCTTGGTTTGACGGGGTCTCAGTGGACTGGACTGGCTCGGCAGCAGGCTTGCCAGTCTCATTCTTGCTGCCTTTCTTTGAGCTGCATTTCGGGGTCCCGTTCAGGAAGCTCTCCGAGGTCTGCAGTGTCTGGTAGTGCTTCCTGGAGCCCAGCAGGGACGGGTTGTTGACCAGCGTGTACAGCAGCTGCCAGCGACAGCGAATCCTCGGACGGCTGGTTGCTTTGCTCGGCCTATTCTCTTGAATCCCTGAAAGCATGGAGGAGCAGGCTGTCAAGGCAGAAGGAGACACCACACTGAGGGATGAATGTATATACTGCATGTCGCTTTAAAGATGTATGTTTTGAAAATCTTGCAACTTTAATCATAGCCCTTTCAATGTTTTATAAGATCTTTCTGTTGGTCACTCGGTACACCCATTCATGGTCACCAGAGGATAAAGGCTACCGACTTTGAGGATCCTCTGACTCTTCATCTAGCACCACCAGCAGGTCTCAATTTTCCCTTATCAATTGAAAGATTTCGACAAATTTAAGTACAGACATATTCACGTTTGTGGTTCGACAACTGTTGGATGGATTGCCGGGACATTTGGTGCAGACAATGTTTTTTGTAAACTTTGGTAATTCCGTGACTTTTCACCTAGCGCCATCATCAGGTCCATATTTTTCATTTGTCGAATACTAAAGTCTATCTTTCTAACACTTTGGTTTTCTTTACAATAAACATTACAGCCTCAGGGGTGCATTACATGGGCTATAGTGTATACTGTTTATAGTAAGGGTTTCACGATTCGATTCAATTTGTGATTTAAACATGTTTTTTTTCTACAGGGACAGCAATGCCACTTGAGCAACTAGAAAGAAGGAAGGTACTTTGCAACAGTTTGAGTTTCTCAGAGTTTACGAGGTGCACCTGACTGCACCAGAGAGTCCCAAGGGTGGAAAGAGAAAAACATACTGGAAGAATCCTGGCTGATCCTGCGATTTTGACTATCGAAATCGAAAGCTCATTTGTTTGTGTGTGTGTGTGTGTGTGTGTGTGTGTGTGTGTGTGTGTGTGTGTGTGTGTGTGTGTGTGTTTGTAATTCAGGGTCTCTACCTTCCTCTGCGTCTCTTATTTTCTGTCCAACTCTGCCGCCTTCGATCATCATGTCCAGCAGCAGCCCACAGAAAGCCTTCATCACCGGGTGTGACTGGCTGACCTCCACCTTCAGGGATTGGGCGTAGTATCGGTAGGCTGGATAGGGTCAAAGGTCACAGGGCGTGGCAAAAGTCAGATTAACCATGGCCAAAAGTGTCCTGACAATTGATATTTAGGTACAAAACTAGTAATTAAGTATTGTCTGTACGTAAAGCTTGATATATCTTAAGCTCTATTCGCACAGGATTAGTATTACCTGGTGACCTCTAGTCATTTGTAATAATTACAGAGGTTGGCTGTGATCTTAATCCTGTGCGATGTCTATAATTTGTGAAATAAAGATTCCCTTGCAAATGACCTACCATATTCCGGCAAACACAGAGGTCCTGTGATAATATTAGTCCCGTGTGAATCAACATGTCTTTGATTTTGTTTCCTATGCGCCTTTTTATCCCTCGCAAAAACGGATATTGGTTCGCGGGGGGCTGCGAACGCCACCTTTCATGGCCAACCTAGTCTGGACCACTGCCCAACCGGAAACCTCCGGCCCTGAGTCGACGTGCTCCCCGCGGCTTTGTCCGATGGCTGACGGTGATGTTGTGTGGGTGCCGCCGTGGCAGGGATAGGGTATGCGCCTCTGTTAACCTCTACCGAGCCTGGCACAAATCGATACAGAACCCCGACCCAAGTGCGGCGCGGCGGCCTTGCCCAGGCTGTTCTCCGCGCGACTCCGGATAGCCAACTCTCGGGGTACAGATATGTCAGCAAATTCAAGTAAAAGCAGGCTTACTTACTTACTTATCCCATGCGAATGCGCGACACACAAAAATCAGATGTGGGAGGGTAATTTCTAAATTACACGAGTTCCCCAGATGATACTAATCCTGTGCGAATAGAGCTTTATTCCCCTTTGCAATAGGATTCCATTGTTTAAGAACTATAAAAGAGTAGCCTATACCTGGGTCGTAGGACTCTGCAGTGCGGTGCAGAAGACTGATGTCAATACGACCAAGATGGACGATGTTGTACAAAGCTGTTATCACCATTCTCCATATTGCGACTACCAGTCCGACCAGGGTGTTGATCAGGAACAGCAGGTACGTCAGGAGGAACAGACTCTCTCTGGAAATCACCATAACATGTGGTTTAATGATGGTTGTATTATTTTTCTGTATTCTGGTAAAGGGGCACACCACTGATTTTAGATCAATTTACTTGGCATTATATGTACTATTCAGTCTGTGACAAGAAGACTGTCCTCCCCCAAAAAACACCCACATAAGTTGTTTGTTCAAGCAGCAATTACGACATATTTATGTTTGTAGTGTTGGCGCCATCTAGTGGCTGTAGCAATTATGATGGGAGCAAAGCAGAAAGTAAGGAAGGAAAGCCTGATTTTTAAAAATACCCTTGTAGGCTATGTGTGGACTAGTGTCCTCAAAGGTAGCTACACCCCCTGCAACACCCATAATTAGCAATCAAATCATTATAATATCCCAGTCCTGTTTTCCAGTTTTGGGATGGAAACCTGCAGTGCTGGGAATGAAGCCAATAAGATAGTGGAGTAGGAGAGTTGAAAAGTGCATATATACAGAATGTATTTATTCTTTTTTAAGATAAATTAATCATTTACTCTGTAAAACAGTACAAATTATAATAAATACCTGGGAGGTCTCATCCTGAAAATCTTTTTCTGATCAGCAGCCAAAAAAACAATGACAAGGGATTCATCCATAAAGCATTAATTCCCTTATTATCACTCCACACATTAAGGAGCTTCATACCTGTTGTTCAAGTCAGTCGTACCAGCTTCTTTTTTGATAAAAGCAAACTTAGCAGTCACATGTTGAAGCGCTGTAACCAGGATCAGTGTGATCCAGCCCGGCCTGAGACATCACACAGATGGAAAATGAAAAAGATATTAAATATAGTCTCTGTTTTGATAATTAATCATAAAATTAAAAAAAGAGATAAAGGTTGCTGACTCACCATGCCTTCCCAGCGATTTCAAAAACAATGATATTGCGGCCGTAAAAAACAGGGATAATGATCAAAAACACCAGGAACAAGAAGCAGATGAAAAACACGACAGTCTGAATAACCATTCCTGCCGACACAACAGAGAAACAGGCCATTTTTCTAAACACATTTCCATTTTCATTTTTCTTCAAAGCATTCTTTAATAAAACAGTTGAGCAATGGATTCTCTTATGTCAGGGGTCTTCAATGTTTTTTAAGCCAAGGACCCCCTAACTGAAAGAGAGAAGGAGCAGGGCACCTCCTACTACATATATTGTATGAAATGAAGTTGCATATTAAACCGGGCCTACAATAACGTGTAGTGCGGCCTAAAGCCTTTATACATACCTTTTTAGTACATAGAATACTAAGCTATTAAAATAACAATTGTTGGCACGATTCTATAATAATATTTTAATTTGCAACATAAATGTGGCACAGTGAATCCATTGGAATGAACTGTATCTGTGGAAGGCTACCTTAGTGACAGCGTTACCTATAGACCAGTAAGCCTATGATCAGTGGGGATTTATATTTGCTAATAATATGTTGGATTCATGTAAAGACTTTTTAAATTTTGAAATAAATTCCAAAAATTAACAATAATTTCAAGGCCCCCCAGCAGTGACTCTGAGGACCCCCTAGGGGTCCCGAACCCCCTGTTGAAGAGCTCTGTCTTATTTCACTCTTGACTTCTAGCATTAACTAAAAGAATAGGGCTGACATTATTCTATATTTTTGGTATATATTGTCAAAAATTCCTGGGAAATACAAAAGTCTGTCTCTGCATACTGTTCAATTTATAATATCTGTCTTTTGCATTCAGCCCCGTTTTAAAGGATGATTCATTGCTGCCTTTAAATTCACTTTTCCCCTAATATATACCCAGTTCAGGTGCATCCCATTTCTCTTGATCATCTTTGATTGAATTCCCCTTGGGGTAGATTTAACTGATTGGACATCATTTGAAAAGACTTACACAGCTGTGTATGTAAAGTCTCACAGCAGACAATGCATATCAGAGCAAAAGTGCAAGCTTTGTTTTTGCTTTGACATTTTGGCTTATTAAGTGTGGACTGATGTTGTGACAATTTTAGCCTAAGTAAAGGGGTCTGAAAACATTTTGAGTGTGCTGTGCAGTATCCTTTCAATTGATCCTACGAGTGGGATTAATTCACTGTTGGTGTGTCTGTCTCTTTATGAGATGTGTGTATAATAAGAAAACTATAGAATATTACCAGCATTTTCCTTCAATAAAGTAAGAATTTGTGTGTATTTTTCTGTGTATTTGAGCTTCACCAAGGCAGATGATCGCAACCTGGTATCCTGTCAAACCCATCCAACAGACAATACCAGGTTTAGTTGGACGGATGGTCTTCTGGCTGTTATAAATGCTGTAAATGTCTCCCTTATACAGTCCTTTCAGGTTTGACCTGAAACAAATTAAAACAAGGGATGCATCTCAATCTCAAGCAAAGGAGAGGAGATCAAATGTGAAGTGACTGGCTGTTTCCAACACTTGGATGGACATGAAACTGGTTGAATTATCAATGCAAACCATAAAACACTGAAATAAAACTGATTCACAAAGTCCCAGAGAGCATTGCATGGAGGAACATCCAATCCCATAGCTTAAAATTGTGTTACCACGTAGCAGATATTTTTCTCAACAGTTGGTGACCAAAAAGACCAAAGCAGAGCTAAAAAGACCAAAGCAGAGCTAAAAAGACCAAAGCAGAGCGAAAAAACAAAAGACTCCAAATAAATATAATTTTTTTCTGTGTCTACAGGATGTGTAAATAGGCAACTGTTTGCCACCACTTTCACCATGTGACCATATTAACTTTATAAGGTGAATATATGTTGATACTTGTATTTTTTTTGTAATTGCGGAGATATGTGAAATCAGCAAACCTGTTTATTTCTGTAACTATAACGTTTCAAGATATATAGTTAAACACAGAAGTGTGACCTGTGCTGATTTAATGTACTGCAGTATTTTGCTAGCATCTTTGATAAACCAAATATTACTAACAGCAACATCTCACCGCCGGCAGTCAAACTGACTACTTGTTTGTGTGTTGTCATTTTCTTAAGTCTATGGCCCAACAGGTAAATTAGGTCTCCAACCTAATGTTAGTGAAAATGAGATGAGAGAATATCCAGTTGTTCCTCGTCCCTGTTTGCTCAGCGCCTTTAAATTGTATGTACAGGACACGGGGGTTTTCTACCCGGAAGTAATTGTAAACAAACATTGTGATTGGGTCTATAAAAGAGCTTCTTCTGTAACCAGTGACTCCTCAGTGTTGTGTCCAGACTTTTTTGACAACGGTGGCCCAAGTGGGGCACTGACTCATGCAGTGATGGAAAGTCTTGTTTATTCATCAAACCAGGCAGATAGACAATTTATGATAATGGTTAAACACCAAGGTTTTACTGCACGTACCTGTGAAGTATCATGGACCTCGTGATCATGATGAGACTGACCAAACAAGACAGGGTCACTGCACAGAGGAAACACACTAACAAACAACATAAAAAAAAATAAAAAATAATCATAAAAATTAGGCAATTGTTTTATAACGACACACACACTAGATTTAGTTTGTTGTTGTAGCCCCACATACCTTCCAGCAGCCAAGTATAGAAGGTCAGAATTTTGACAACCTCCATCCTGTCGTCTGACAGGACGATCCCAAAGCCCAATAACAGGAAGTACATGTTTTCATCGATACCAGCACGGACAATATGAAGAGTGGGGACTACCAGGACGATTAACAACAATGCTATCTGAAACACATTGAACAGTGAACACATTCACATGATACATGTATGCTCCACAATGGCAGACAGCAGTAACTATATTTTGTCTGATTTTAGAGTGTAAAGGTCATGACGGTGCCTTTGGTGTACATACAACTTACATGATATATTGCCACAAGGGCAACAAATGCTGATACTGCCAGTTTTAGTGGAAAACGAAACACTAAAGAGAAAGAAAAGAAAAGGAAGAATAACTCACAGTCACTTCTGTTACAGTGGAGTTTATCTCTCATATCATCACTGCATGACTTCAAAGATTTGGGCTGCATTCATACCAAATCAACACCAGTCCTTTGAATGTGGGTAGTGCATTTAAGCTGCGCCAGTGGGGAGAAAAAAATCCTGCGGCACAAAGTTGAAACGTCATGCTGCAGTGGCCAATCACGTAATAGCATTTGGTACCATCAGACAAAGCACAATGTACTCTAACATTAAAGTTCACGTAGTGTTGCCAACTTGGCAGCTTTCTCCTTCTCTTTTCAGACCCTCTTAGCGACTTTATTTCTAAAAAGTGACTATGCGACAAATTAAATTTTAAATTGAAGTGCAGTCCACGGCTCCTCTGCCAACAGCACGATTCCCTCTCCCTTTCTCCTTCGGCCATCAGCAGCAGGCAGTTAGCCAACACAGCCACGAAGCTTTATGCAAATGATACGCAATGGCGCCATCAATATGCAAATGAGCATAATCTGGTGATTTTTAGCGACTTTCGGAGTTAGTGCTGCTACTTTCATTCAAAATAAAAACGAGTTTGCAACACTGTTTTCACATGAAGTCACTCAATTTGGCCTTGTGCAGCAGTTTAAACTGAAATGATAGGCCTCACATTCTGGTTATTGAAAGTAAATGTGTTTTCTTAATCTGTCGATCGACAGACAATCCCCTGCATACTAGCAGCAAGGCTAAATGTTAGCAGCATGGGAAACACAATGGAGACAAAAAGGGGCTATTTAAGTGACACTCCCACACTGCTGCACAACCCTACGCTAATCACGCCTGATTTGGTGTGAATGCAGCCTTAGGGACTAAAATGTGTACTGTTCACTGAGCGGACATAGATAAAAAAAATTTTTAAAAAATCTCTACTTGTATGAGTGCTCACACCTTTTTCTGGTATATAAATATAACTCTTAGGCACCTCCAGTATTCTCTCTGCCAGCGTTGGTTTGTCTGTAGTTAAAGAGCTACAACGTATATAAACACAGAGAACATATCATGTTAGCCGCATGCAGTGTGAATGATCTTTCTTTAAATTTTAAGAAAGATGACGTCTGTACCTTATTTAACAATGTATATTATTAAATTACATTAAAAAAAAAAACACTTAATCTCCATTCACCTGGCATTTGAGGACTTTTTCTTGAGAAGTAACTTCACATATTTGGTGTAGTAGCTGCTGTCAAGGTCCTGTGAGCAGAGGGAATCAGACTTCACATCAAATTATCACTTTATGATGAGTCACTGTATGAGAGGATGTTTTTAGTAGAAGGTTGTGGGTTTAATTTCCATAATGATTTACAGTGAAAAACCTTGCTAAAGTGACTCTTAGGATGGTTCAGCATCATTTCAATATGAGAAACATTATTGTCTGTTATATTCTGAGTGATTTGGAGTCTTGATACTGCCCATTCTTGTTAATCGTGGCCTAAAAAGAAAATCCTCATTCTCAGTGGATGAGCAATAGCAATTAGTTTTTAACAAGCATAAATAAAAATACAAGAAAATAATAGATTAGTGACTGAAAGTGCTGGTTTTATTGCTTATTCTGTGACTCATCACAGGGATTTCTCTTCTAAATTATGAATGAAAACTGTAGACAGATTAAACCTGCTATTAAAACAAAAACTCTGTTGTATTAATATGTTTGAAAGGGAAAAAAATAGCAACTCCCTCGTCATAATCTGCTCAAGGACGCTGAGTTAAACCCACTCCGTTCTGCACAAGCTGCTTACAGTAATCATGGTTCTGTTTTACATAGTTGAAATTCATGTTTTTCTTGCTTCAGTTGCACCAGAGATTAGTTTACATGTTAGTATTTACACTTATATCAGAGGACAAATGGTAGTTTTGTACTGGCTGAACTTTTTTCACCTCGTCAGTCTGTGGTCCTTTGACAAACAGCAAAGGAAACTGGACACAGAGATATGCAAGGCAGGCCAGCTGTGGCAGACTTGCAAGCAGAGCGTAGTACTTATAGATCTGTGAGGAGAAAAATAGAAAGTAATTGAATGTTTTGAAGAATCAGTTCACTTAGAATCCTCCCAAAAACAGTTGTGGTTTTATTTCACCATGGTTTGAGTGTTGTTACATTATAGTCTCGCATTGCCAGACCTTCCTCTACAGCGCTGCGGAGGAGTTAAACGTGCTCTGGTTTATTGGTACTATTGTACTATTATTTGTTTAAACCAATCACAATCGTCTTGGGCTGTGAAAAAAAAGATTAAGACGTTTCAGTTTGCTGCTCCCTCTACCTGGAACATGTTACAGAGATCCATGAAACGTAATGAGTCTGATTAGTTAATGGTCTCATTGGTCGCTTTTAAGAGGATGTTGATTGACTTGGAGGCATCCACATCTGGCTGTGGATATTTTGCCTGATGCGTTTAGGATTGTGGTAGACTTTGAGGGATTTGCTGATTCAGTTGTTTTTATGTTTTATGTTTTTAGTGTTTTTGTGTATTTCGTGTTTGTGTGTATGTGTGGTTGAACTGCTGCCTGTCTTGGCCAGGACACCCTTGAAAAAGAGATTTTTTAATCTGAATGAGTCTGTTCCTGGCTAAATAAAGGTAAAGTAAAAAATAAATTAAATAAATATGCGCCAGACAGAGCCACGGTGCCGCTGCAAAATAGCTTTGGGAAGGAACTTGTCTTGGTGGAACATGTGTTCAAAAGTTGTTCTAGCAATCCAGGAAGTTAAACGTCATGGATATACACCAGTTACATTAAGATGTTATTGGTGTCTCACCTCTGGAGTCACTGGACAGTCGAACTTCTGCCACACCAGGACCACGAAGTGAGTGAAGGAGAGGAGCGTCCCGAACACGTAACCTGCTTTGTGCTGCAGAGTGCAACAGACCAACAGAGGATAATACAGGACAGGATAGTAGAAGATGGCGATTATCTTCATGTACTCTGAAAAACAAGGGATAAAAGAAAGGGATGTATCATTCCCTGATGTGCGACCTCTCATGGGATACTTAATATTGACTAAACAAAAAAGAGGGACCTGAAGTCCTGCCCCATTTCCAAATCTTATGTTCTACTAACCTTTGAAACATTTGACATATTTTATCATCAAACTGTTGTTTACATTCAGTCAGGGTCCCTAAACTTAAATTAAAGCCACTATGTGTAGAATTTTTTATTATTACTACTCATCATGTGAATTAATCTTAATCTAAAAAGCTACGAGTCATTTCAAAAATGAATTAAAAACAGATTACTCTGTGTACCTGCACATTCTGAGAATCTGAATTACAATGATCTAAAAATATCTCTTTAGAACCATGAATGTAATCCTCAAAGCACAATAGCAAATAATAATAATACTTAAATAATTTCGCCACCTCCACCTTTAATGTCCGCTGGAGTATCTTTAGAGAAAGGCAGAGGGTCTGGGGCGATCACGAGCATTGACAGCTTGCTAAACACCTGCCCAAAAACAGCCATGACCGGGCCTTTTTTCTGAGTCTGGTCCAGGAAGTTGACTGGACTGTGAGATCAGGAACAGGAACATTAAGTTAATATGAGACAAACCTGCAGTCTTACGTCCCATTTATGCTTAGACTTCCCAATATTCACCTGAAGATACTGGAGGATCCTCTTGTAAATCCTTGGCAGAGTTTGTTTTTCCTGGTGAGAGCTGCCAGGATTAACATGACCACCAGCTACAGGGCAAGTAAAGTAAATGTATCAGGACCTGTGTTAGGGTTATAACAGTATATCTTTGCACAATACATATTAGAATAAAATAGATTGGTGCATCAACAAAATCTTATCACTGTTTCCTCCTGAATGGGAGCCCTTTGTCAGTCTCAGCTGCTGCCTGAAAATGTTGACAGGTTTAGACATTTGCTCACATCGTCACAAAATTGTGGGATCAAAAGCTAGTAAGTGGACTTTGAGTTAAACGTTTAATTTTGTCAAACGACATTCTCATCTAGACAGGTTTCATCACGTTAGTTTTATGGAAAGAAGATTGTGCTTGTTTAAACTGATTCAAAGATTCTGTTATTTGTATTTTGCACTGAAATCTATAGGAGAAATTGATTGAAAACATGACTTGAAAATGTAGTTTTCGTAGTTTTTATGTGGGAGGCAGAACAAATAAGTTTATCTCTATTTAAACGTGAATCTGAAACCAAAACGTGCTCAACTTAGATACGTGATACCCTTTTTTGTAGGCTACTTTAAACATGTTTGCCTTGCTTGTCTGTCATAGCACTTTGTATAATCTGTTTTTTAAAGGTGCTATATAAATAGTTATTATTATTATTACCAGCTTATTGGCCGATATCTGCTACATAACTCGTATAAGTAACTATTTAAGTCATACTGTATTGTACCTCCTTTAGGCCCAATAATTTGAACTTTTCTAGTCAATACTAAATTACATTTTTCATAGTGTTTGCCAGCTACAATATCTCATGGAAACTACGTGAATAACAAAGCAACTTTGTAAATGCAATTGAAAATTGGGGTAGAGCGGCGAATTGTTCATGAGTGTCTTGAAAAAAGAACCTCATTTCTGAACTTTCTTCAGACTACGTCTTGTTATTTCCGATCAGCTGCGGTGACCCAGCTGTCACAGTTTGTACACATTGTTTTTTCTTAAATAGGTCAATGTCCATTTTGTGTGTACAGTATGAGGAGTTTTCTGACGTGGCCTCCATTTATAATTGGGTAAAACATCATTAAATGGAATGTCTGCCTGAGGTAAAGCATGCGGACGGATTCATAGAAAAAACACTGAAGGATTTGATGGAAGATGTAAAAACTTCAGGACACAATACAGTCACTGTATTTCGCTCATGCTTTACCTAGGAGGACAATGTAGGGGAAAAAGGGGAATCAGTCATTTTCACTGTAATTCCATCCATCAGTAACACAATGACAGAATATATGACTATTTTTGTCATGGGTTTCATACACTTTCTGTACTATAACATCTAAAAGCACAAATCCTATCAGATGGTAACCCCCCCCCAAAAAAAAGGACTCTGTGGCCTAATTTGTGCCAGTTTTGGGGTCCTTCATGTCAAAAGATTTAGCAATGTAAACTCTGTAGCTGTTTATAGCAACCCTCTGTCTGTCACTCGTCACAACGGGGTCCTGATCACCCTGTCGGGGTTGTATTTGACTGCCTCACTCTGCATTATCCCTTATACGACAGCATCATTAGACAGAAGGGTTGGGAACAAGTGGTCTAATCTATATCTACACCCAACAAAATGTGCTTTTACTTTGCAAATGTAGACCTGCAGTTGATTTTTTTTTAAACTTGAGTATGCTTACAGATATTGACAGCATGCATATGTGGAAGAGCTTGTCGTCCACTGTGGGGTCACATGGTGAAATAACTCTGTGACAAAGAGGCAACACATTAAAATAAACAAAGCTGAATTATTGGCATAAATCTGTAAACCAATAATAAACAGATACATGTTGTTAAAATTGTTGATTTATGATTTGCACAGCTGATAACTATAATTGCTATTGAATAAGTGATCTATATGATTTGATTAGTTCTTTATTACATTAATCATGGTCTATATCTACGACGTTCCACTTCCGGGATTGCTCCGATGCTGTCGGAAATTCCGCCGGATGTCACTTTTACGGCCAGATGTCCGTTACCTTCCGCTTCCTTTGTGTTGGGATTTTTGTGTGTGTGTGTGTGTGTGTGTGTGTGTGTGTGTGTGTGTGTGTGTGTGTGTGGGTGTGTGTGTGTGTGTGTGTGTGTGTGTGTGTGTGTGTGTGTGTGTGTGTGTGGGTGTGTGCAATGGGAGAGGTTAGGATTTTGATTGCATAGCTCATAGGTTTTAGGATGTGGGAAGGAGTGAGCCCATGATCATTTTATTGATGCAATTTTGCACATTATTGTAAATTAGGTGTGAATGTGTTTGTAAAATTGTATATTCTGATGTTTTGTACCTCACTTGCATTGAATACAGTCAGGTCCATAAATATTGGGACATCGACACAATTCTAATCTTTTTGGCTCTATACACCACCACAATGGAGTTGAAATGAAACGAATAAGATGTGCTTTAACTGCAGACTTTCAGCTTTAATTTGAGGGTATTTACATCCAAATCAGGTGAACGGTGTAGGAATTACAACAGTTTGTATATGTGCCTCCCACTTTTTATGGGACCAAAAGTAATGGGACAGATTAACAATCATAAATCAAACTTTCACTTTTTAATACTTGGTTGCAAATCCTTTGCATTCAATTCCAGCCTGAAGTCTGGAAGGCATAGACATCACCAGACGCTGGGTTTCATCCCTGGTGATGCTCTGCCAGGCATCTACTGCAACTGTCTTCAGTTCCTGCTTGTTCTTGGGGCATTTTCCCTTCAGTTTTGTCTTCAGCAAGTGAAATGCATGCTCAATCGGATTCATGTCAGGTGATTGACTTGGCCATTGCATAACATTCCACTTCTTTCCCTTAAAAGACTCTTTGGTTGCTTTCGCAGTATGCTTCGGGTCATTGTCCATCTGCACTGTGAAGCGCCGTCCAATGAGTTCTGAAGCATTTGGCTGAATATGAGCAGATAATATTGCCCGAAACACTTCAGAATTCATCCTGCTGCTTTTGTCAGCAGTCACATAATCAATAAATACAAGAGAACCAGTTCCATTGGCAGCCATACATGCCCACGCCATGACACTACCACCACCATACTTCACTGATGAGGTGGTATGCTTTGGATCATGAGCAGTTCCTTTCCTTCTCCATACTCTTCTCTTCCCATCACTCTGGTACAAGTTGATCTTTTGTCTCATCTGTCCATAGGATGTTGTTCCAGAAATGTGAAGGCTTTTTTTAGATGTTGTTTGGCAAACTCTAATCTGGCCTTCCTGTTTTTGAGGCTCACCAATGGTTTACATCTTGTAGTGAACCCTCTGTATTCACTCTGGTGAAGTCTTCTCTTGATTGTTGACTTTGACACACATACACCTACCTCCTGGAGAGTGTTCTTGATCTGGCCAACTGTTGTGAAGGGTGTTTTCTTCACCAGGAAAGTATTCTTCGGTCATCCACCACAGTTGTTTTCCGTGGTCTTCCAGGTCTTTTGGTGTTGCTGAGCTCACCGGTGCGTTCTTTCTTTTTAAGAATGTTCCAAACAGTTGATTTGGCCACACCTAATGTTTTTTGCTATCTCTCTGATGGGTTTGTTTAGATTTTTCAGCCTAATGATGGCTTGCTTCACTGATAGGGACAGCTCTTTGGATCTCATATTGAGAGTTGACAGCAACAGATTCCAAATGCAAATAGCACACTTGAAATTAACTCTGGACCTTTATCTGCTCCTTGTAAATGGGATAATGAGGGAATAACACACACACCTGGCCATGGAACAGCTGAGCAGCCAATTGTCCCATTACTTTTGGTCCCTTAAAAAGTGGGAGGCACATATACAAACTGTTGTAATTCCTACACCGTTCACCTGATTTGGATGTAAATACCCTCAAATTAAAGCTGAAAGTCTGCAGTTAAAGCACATCTTGTTCGTTTCATTTCAACTCCATTGTGGTGGTGTATAGAGCCAAAAAGATTAGAATTGTGTCGATGTCCCAATATTTATGGACCTGACTGTATGTATTGTTTCACCTACCTGCCCAGGGACTACGGGCCGAGAATAGCAATTGTGCTACAACTTGGTACAATGCATCTCTCCTTCGTTCTTATACAAGGTTAATGTTTAATTGTGCATTGTCCCTGTTTAAATACAATTATATTACATTACTTTATATATGCTTTTTTTTACTACCAAAAATATTCTGGTCAGGGGGTACTTGGCTAAAAACATATTTCAAATGGGGCAAATCAGTAAAAAAAGTTTTAACACCATTAATTACAGGGTATGGAGCAAACAACCCATATTGTGGTATGGTTCGGAGGACTTGTTGGATTTTGTGGTGTAAAATACCAGATTAGAAAGTAAAAGTAAAAATGTAAAGTAAAATCCACACTTAACTGTGCAGGCATCAGAATTGCTTTCATCTTTGAAAATGTTCAAATTAAGCACAGTAACAAGTAAAATCACCTAAAATCACCACTTTGCTGCCATTATGAAGTTATCAGCAATCAACTAATCAATTACCCAAAGTGCACTTGTACATAAAATCAATACTACAGCCCCCTTTGACACCTTTAGTTCTGACTTAAACATGAAATTGTCTTCAGCGGGGGGAGGGGGGGTTATACTCACTTTTTTGGTGGATTGGTTGGCTCTGCGTTGTTCGTGTACCAGTCTGAATAATCATAGTAGGAATATTCAAAAGGCTCAAGTTCAACCTTGCTTTGATTCATCGTAGCTGTTCAGTCGTGTCAAACAGGATGAAGCAGGACGGTTAAAGATCAAGAGGACTGCGGATCCTCCTTATCTTCTTTTAGTTAGGTAACCTCGCTCAGTGATCTGCTGCTGCTGCTGTAACGTGTCAGGAGAGTTTGGCCCAAACACCCAGACACATTCCAGTTCAACTGAGAGCTCAACACAGATTAACAACTGCACAGAGGGGAGTAAGAGGAGAGAGAGGGTCAACAACACAGTGAATAAGAGAAGAAGTGGAGGAAGAAACTGACCCAATGTGATCTCTGGTGATCCTTTAAGTTATGTTGAACTCAGGCCTCCTATCTGTCCAACATCTCAACTTCAGTTTGGTTTATCTTACAGATGTTCAGTGGCTAACACTTCTGCAATTTAAGAAAACTGTTACAAGTTTGTTTTTGTCGGTGCAATGTTATCCCTATGGAATGTCTTTGTAAACAACCCATGTAACTCCTAATATTATTATACCTTTCGTATTTATTCTGTTGATTTGATATTGTGTGTAATTTTTTTGGGGGGGATTTTTTTTCTCTTTCTTTTCTTTTCTTTTTAGTATTTTGTTTTTGTACCTTTTTAATTGGATAATGCATTGGAGAGTGCCCAGATTAAGCCCCTCTGAGGGGTTTTGCATCTCTCCATCACATCTTTTATTGATTATGAGTATATTAATCTGTAGTATTTGTATATGTGTAAACTAATAAACTAAACTAAACTTAACTTGTTTCTTCTGGATGTGATCTTCTAAATCATCACTTAACTTCAATACTACAATTCATTCAAGATAGGATTTAAGTACCATGTATTCAGTAGTTGAGTGTAACTAAGTACATTTACTCAAGTACTGTACTTGAGTGTAAATTCGAGGTACTTGTCTTACTTTTCATGCCACTTTTTGCCTCACTACTCTACTACATTTCAGAGGGATCAAATCACTTGACACAGAGATCACTTCAAATATTTGACAGCTGTAGTTACTAAGTACTTTATACATTAAATGTTTTACCTACAAAACATGAAGAGCTTATCAAACAGTGGTTATAGGTAAGATAACCCAACAGTAATGAAAGGAGACTTGATTAACTGATTACTTGATTGACAAGAAACTATTTTGAGAATTGTCAAGTAACTTATTTTTCATGCAAAAATGCCAAACATTTCATGGTTCCAGCTTTTCTAAGGGGAAGGATTTGCTGCTTGTCATATAATTATTTTAATCATTTTATTTTGTTTATGTTTTTGTTGTTGTCATTTTGGGCTCTGGGTAATTGTGGCAGCATTTTTCTCCCTTTTTTGAAGTTTCACAAACCAAACAATCAATCGATTAATAGAGAAAATAATTAGCAGATTGTTCCAGAATGAAAATAATGGTTAGTTGCAGCGTTGTATAAAATACATTTTAACCAAAGAAGGATTCTATTTGATGTCAGAAATACTGTAAAAAATCTCTTACTGTCTCACTCTGCCTACACAAATACATTTCCCTCTGTGTTTTAAAATCTTGCTGGTGAAGTGAAACACCACCCTCCCCAAACCAAAAGTAGAAACAATATTGATTTGCTTCATGTTAACAACATCATAATGTCTGATAGAGTGCATATGTTTGGTGTATTCATGTTGAAATAAAGCACTCTGTGGGACTCGTGGTGTTAACTTGCTGCCTCTCTCTGCCTGTTACTTAAGAGACTAATCTTATAATAACATGAAAATCTTTCATTTAAACAGGGGCAACCTTTGTGGGAAAAAAAGCTTAGGAAATGCCGAAATGAGAATGTGGATCGTTTTACACGTGAGGTAAATACGTGGGCCGACAGGGGCAAACGCTCTGCAACTTAAAATGCTCATATTATGCTCATTTTCAGGTTCATACTTGTATTTAGAGGTTGTACCAGAATAGGTTTACATGGTTTAATTTTCAAAAAGCACCATATTTTTGTGGGGTCGAAAGTCAAACTTAGCGCTCCCCCTAGAGGCCTGGAGAACTTCTGTTGTCTAAACTGGACGCAGCGTTTTTCTGTTGCATTTGTTTTCGGGGTTTGCGTGCTTTTCATTTTGCATCGTTTCTGTATTTGCAGCGTGATTATGTATATGGTTTTGCTGTGCGTGTTCGCAGCGCGTTTGCTAAATGCTGCGCATGTGTTGTCAAATTAATGAAGAGGTTTTCTTGATTTTCTTGTGTTTTGTCTATTTGCATGTGTTTTTTTTAGTTGCAGTGCATTTGTCCTTGTCAGGTACATTTTGCAGCACACTTTGCTGTAAAATGGGACAAATCTCATTTGAGAGTTGAAGGTTTCTTAATCTGGATGTGTGAGCTCGCTCATATGACAGAGGCTTTTCTGACTGTGGGCCTTGCACAGAACCCACTTCACTCAACTGCTGCTATTACAACATGAAAAGGCCTCCAATTATTAAAGCTCTTAGTATTAGTGTAATAAATAACTTGACTAAAAGCAACGCCGTGAATTGCCTTCTCTTGCCCAGAATCATCTTTTACAATTCCACTTGCAGCACTGGCCTACGAAACTGAATGGGTTTGATGTTTGTCTGATGTTTTTCATGTGTTTGATTTAGAAGGTGAAGTAAATACTGAGTGACGTCTCTTATCAGACTGACATTTCATTAAGGAACACCAACACTCGCTCGAGATGCTTTCACATCTCATTTTAAAGTAGAGAAGACTATTTCGATAAGTAATACTGCAATACTGTCACTATACAGGGTGTCTAAAGATATGTGGCACAGAGTTTCATATTAACGGTAATATTTGGTACATTTACCATTAACAAATAAGACCGAAGCCCCCTTTCTTTCACTGTATCCATCCATCTCCTAACAACAGCCTCTCCAGGCAGATTTATTACCCAAAGACAGGACTCCTGTTTGTAAAAAGCATGTACTGTAACAGGCCCTTAAACTCAATATGTCTGTTCCATAGAGTAATTGGAATATATAAGCGAAATTGGCATTCGGCAAACGGGGCAGATTATTTCTAATGATGCATCTGAACATCTGAGAAAAACTGCAACTCAACTCTCATCTTATACTTTATGTTTAGGCTGTGTGTGTGTGTGTGTGTGTGTGTGTGTGTGTGTGTGTGTGTGTGTGTGTGTGTGTGTGTGTGTGTGTGTGTGTGTGTGTGTGTTGAGGGTTTTGTGTGTTAAAGTAGACAGAAGAGGGCGCTGTTTGGATGGTCCTCTGCATTACAGTGTGTCAGTAAACTGACTTTTCACGTGTTGTCGCTACCACATCATATTTCAAATGTATTTTTTCCTTTTTTTTTCACATTTATATCTTTAAAACACCCTAAAATATTTCCTCTTAATAGTGAAAGTCTAAAGGCTACATCATCTCTTGTCAAACTCTTATAAAAACCGAATCGAAAACCGTTTTCAAGCATTGTTTTTTACTTTATCAAGGCATGAAAACATGAATATAACAGTCACATTAACGACAGCAGGGATATACAGTCCATCTATCACCAAATAATAAAGATCTGCATTGTAAATGTCACAACACTAGATGATGAAATGTGATCCGGAGTATCTTCTGACACAAATCAAAGTCTAAATATGATCCAAATAGACAGCAAGCATGATGATAGGAACTGAATTTGATTGTAGAATGACCTGACGTGGAACCAACAAACAATGATAAAGTGGCCTTTAAAAAAATAACAGCACGCAGATTCTCTGATATGTATACAGGAATACAAAGCAAATATCTGTTGAATATCATCGCTCAACACATGAAGATTATTGATGACTCAACGGGTGTGTGGGTGATGGTTTTTAGTTTTTGAACATGTCACACAACAGTTTTTCCATGGGAGTGTTTCCGATGGTCCTGTGGAAGAACAGCAGCTCTATCCGCTCAGAATTCACAAAACGCAGAGAGGGAAGAAGAAGAAGCAGCTTTCCAAACCTGAATAAACAAAAATATGATCAACTTCTGCATGCAACAGGAAATAGTACATTTATAAACAATGTGTAGCCAAATTACAAGTCAACATGGAAGTCTTTTAGGTCTTAATGCTGACCAATACAATTACATTTAAACACAAAAAAGTGTTCATGCATTTTTAATAATTCAATGCACAGGGCTAATATTTATAAATAAGGTCAAACCTCTTCATTTTTGTGACAAAAGTCTGACTAATAAAGTCTTAAATCTACAGCTCTGAATTCAAAATTCAGGGAGTTTGTCTTTATACTGGCATAACTTATACAAAATACTTTACTTTCTGAATGATTCTGAATGAACTTTTTAATTAGCATTCTTTTGGGGGAGGGGCGTCCGGCAGACGTAAGTAAGTCATTTTGCCTTGTGTTCGGACTCTAAAACATTTACATTAAATCATTTTGGCATCTGTCCTCCAAGATTTTAAAGTGACAAAATTACTTCAATAGAAGACGCACATTTAGAAACCAATTTCTTTAGAAACTAATTTCTACTGTAACAGCTAACAGCCCTTTTTGAGGGTTGTTGATAGAAGGAAATCATTAACTTAAAGCTATAGTGCGTAGTTTCTGTCGCTCCCATGAGGAATTGTAAGTAATGACAACAAAACTGTTGGCGCGTTCACGTGATACAACCGCACACAGCCCCCACCCCTCCTCCACGCAGTTGCTAGTAGCCAAGGAGGACACGGAGGATTAAAAAAAAAAACATGATGGACTCTTCAGAAGAGGGAATTATCTTCACTGGAGTTTCTGCGCGGGAAAGTCACCGGATGACACAATCTTCTGAACATAGCCATACTGAGAGATACAGAGAGAGTTGTGTGGAGCTGATAGTCTTAATTAGCTTTGTAGCAACTCATTTGGTGATGGCTTGAATGTAACGGACGTTCATTAATATCAAAAAGTTAGGTGTTTGGTGTTTTAAGCACTGCCTGGAAGGCACTAGGATTAGGCAATGGTTAGGGTTAGGGTTAGGTTTGGGTTAAAACGGTTAGGTTTAGGTGCCTTGAAGTTGATGGTCGCAGCGCTGCCTTGAAGTCGACATTAAAAACATTAAAATACCATCGAGCAAAAAGTTACGCACTAAAGCTTTAAATACAAAGTAGAGGAAGCAGGTGGACAGAACGATTACTAACCTAAAAAGTTCATTTTCCAATCACAAATCAACTCTTGTAACATAGAAAAGACTACAGGTAAATGAGATGTGACAGTGTAAACGCATTTAAAGGTACCTGGCTGGTTGACTGGGATAGTGGGAGCGAATGTGTTGTCCCAACATCACTTGAGACTGATCCTGCAGGTTCTCCACTTGTTCTGGATCTTTCAGACCACGGGTCTCTGTGGAGGACAGCAAACACCAACGTGAGTCACACAAATTCAGACAAATACTTTTAAAACAATACTGAAAGAACAGCTGTGTAATACGAGCTGGTGGTGGTGTCACTCTCTACACACAACTACACTCATTTATATTGACCACTGAATTATTTATATTTAAAATGAACAGAGAAAAGACCATGAAGTCTTTAACGTGAAATTGGTTTATTACCATGACTGAGACATTACCATGTTCTCAGCCAAGGCAGTAATCATAATGTAGCCTATATTGTAGGGGACATATCCCCCCCCAATATTTAAATATGCTAAAAATGCAGCCTTCTTCTCAGCTATATTACAAGCATGCACATGTGGTGGGCTTTAGGTTATGTTTTAATATTGCATTTGTATGATTTGTATGTGGTAGCATGTATTTTTATGTATTATTAAGTTCACATGTGTGTGCAATGTATGCTTCTCCAGGCTGCAAGGCCAATTTCCTTTAAGGGACAATAAAGTTAAAGTTGAAAGTCAAAAAGATTATAAAATATTTTGTGTGCCAAGCAGACATTTTGGGTGTCAGCTCAGGGTGGCGCGAGAGAAAAGTTTCTGTCTGAGGTTTCTGCCTGTTTAAAGTTTGTTAGAAGATTTGACGCGCCCTTGTTGCACCAACATTGTTTCCTGTAAAGTGTCCTGAGATGACGTCTGCTATGATTTGACACTATAAATAAAACTGAATTGAATTGAAAATGTAGCATGCTCATCCTCTGTGGAGAATGAATTTGCCCAGCAAATGTTACGGTAATCTTTCTTTTTCAAGATTATGTTTTTGGGCATTTTCAGCCTTTATTTGGATAGGACAGCAGAAGACATAAAAGGGGAGAGAGAGGAGGTGAATGACATGCAGCAAAGGGCCGCAGGTCGGAGTCCAACCGGGGTCCGCTGCGTCGAGGAGTAAACCTCTATATATGGGCGCCTGCTCTAACAACTGAGCTATCCGGGCGCCCATGTTACGGTAATCTTCCCATTATACAGTATGTTCAAAATCTGATCAGCAGCGGTGCTAAAGGAATAGTCAGGGAAAAACTGAAATCCTTAGGAACCTAAAGCTAATCTGCCCGGTAGTGGTTAAGATTTATTAATCTAAACCAGTCACTTAGGCCCTTAGAATGTTATTATTGCAATGCAATTATTAGGTTGTAATATCACCAAATAGAAGCCTGAACGACATCTGTATTATTTATAGTGCCGGCCCCTTAGAATCCTGTTGGCCTCACCTGGCTTGAAGAGTACGATGGCTTTGAGGCAGGCAAACTCAGTGGGATCGACAGCAAGGGCCTTGAAGCGGCTGAAGACCTCCTGCAGGAGGCGCAGGTCCAGGCTGGTGTAGCTGGTCTTCCCCTGCATGCCGGGGCAGAGGTCTGGCAGAGAGAGCAGCGGGCAGCTGTCCAGAGGCAGAGACCACTGGATGGCACAGAGCAGGAAGAGCTCGCTCCACGCCTCCTCCAGCAGGATCACCTGGTGGGACACAAACAAGAGTCGGGTTGTCAAAACTGTTTGTGTGGCTTGGCAGTTCAATCCTAGGCTCTTCCGGCCACATGTCATAGTGTCCCTGAGCAAGACACTGAACCCCAAGTTTCTCCCCAGATGCTGTATATATGTATATATATATATATATATATATATATATATATATATATATATATATATATGTATATATATGTATATATATATATATATATATATATATATATATATATATATATGTATATATATATATATATATATATATATATATATATATATATATATATATGTATATATATATATATATATATATATATATATATATATATATATATAGCTGTTTACTGCTTCTAATATACTTAGGATGGGTTAAATTGCAGAAATAAAAATGTACTACATTGTACTGTGTGTATGTGACAATTAAGAATAAAGTTTCTGAACGGTTTGCCAGATTGGATGTATATAGTAGAAAATGGGGAAAGTACCTGAGCTTTCTGGAGGGCTCCTAGGAAGCTTTGTGCTGGGGAGAGATGCGTATGATGGGCTTCTGGTGATGTCATTTCTACATATGTTTATTAGGCTTATGGTTTATTGTTTATTTTGTGACTATTTTGTTGAATGATCTGGAATATTGTAGTTACTGTGTCGTCTTTTCTTGATTTTTTTCTGGGTAGGTGGTGATGACAAAGGGGTTTGGGGGGGGGGGGTTGTATGTTTTGTATTTTGTTTAAAAAAAATCAAAAAATGGTTAATCACATAAAAAGAATAAAGTTTCTTTCAGAAACAGATGTAGCTGTTTTTAGCTTCACTGATTAGTCACAGTAGTTAGTAGGGTTGTATGGAAGGCCATTCCTGCCAAAAAGTAACAACATGTTGATAAATGATAATATATATTTATAAAATAAATCATTATCAGCAGTAACAGTATTAATTAATTTTCCAAAATAATAGTGTTTCAAAATAATTTATTAAAATAATAATTTGTAACTCATAATGTTTTTCTATATGTTTATATGATTAAGTATCTCATTTAATTATGTTTTTATAACTAATTTGTAAGTCCTGACCTACAAAGTAAAATTTACGAGATATCACAAGTTTATATTTTGACCATTCATTAAAAAAAAAAATTGTCAACCAGTGCAAATTATGTCAATGAAAACTATGACCAAAAATATTTGACAACTAAAATAATTATATACTAAAAAATATTTAACAATTGACAATACAAGACTGGACAAATGGACAAATTAAATAATTGTGAATGTTTTTGGTTGTTGTTTACTAGAACTAGAGTTAAGGTAACTAAAATCAAATGAAAACATCAATGAACTTTTACTTGTTAAATCAAAACAAAATAATGTAAGAATACTATATTCAGTAGAGTATATGTGTGAGTCTCACCTGGTCTCTGAAGGGCAGGTTGGAAAACACCGGCAGGTTCTTGGCCCACTTCACTGACATGAAAAGCAGCCTTGCCGACGTCTCGTACACATTTTCGGAGCTGGACGGGTAAAGAGCCATGTGGTACTCCGAGGATGCTCGCTCCGGCTCGTTGCTCGTCACGTCTATGTTCTCGTCAACTGAAAACAGAAAAGACGAGGTCAGGCTCATGCAGAACTCAACCTAGTTTACGTATGCATGTTAACACTTTAACTTTGGCCTGTTAGCTTGTTAACATGCTAACACTGGCTTGCTCTATGCTGAATATTACATGCAAAACAGAAGCATGTTAATGTCAGGAGCAGCTGATAAAATGACTGTCAGTCTGATAGAATGAAGTCTTAATCAGTAAGTTATGTCATATTTTGATTTATCAGAGACTCTTAGACACAATAAACAGTATAAAATCAACTCTAAAGCGTGAGAAAATACATTTAAAACATGCAGTAATTTAGTGATTAAGACCCACAGTGAAATTAGCATCCTATAAACATCCTACAGGTATTAATTTGTTCATATTCTTACTTGGCATGTTACAATTATATGTATATACAATCCTCTATCCCAGACTCTAAAAGACACAAAAACAAATATATATATATATATATATATATATATATATATATATATATATATATATATATATATATATATATATATATATATATATATATATATATACGGGAACACACAACTTCTTCTGGAAGGTCATTCCATGATTTTACCGCACGGAGTGTGAAAAAGTTCTTTCTCTTTTCAGACAGGCATGTTCTAGGGTAAAGTTTTAAAGAATTCCCTCGTGTCTCGTACCTATTGTTCCAAAACTGAAAGATAGGCTCAACTGTTACATCATATATTCCCTGTACAAGCTTATACACCTGAATCATATCTCCTCTGTATCTCCTAAATATGAGAGTCGGTAAACTTAATTTCCTCAATCTATCTTCATAAGACATGTTTTTCATTCCTCTCCCTCTATCCCCTCCTGCATCACGTCTCGCCCCAATATTTACAGTTTTCAAACATGCTCTTAAAACACATTTTTCCCATGGAATTTACATCACAGATTTGGATCCACAAACTTGGGTGATGTAAAGAATTGTACCATAAAATGAAAGCATCCCTTCTGTCTAATCTGATCTCAAATCCCAAGCCCTCCTCACCGTCCTCAGGCTCCAGCTTGGCGCAGGTCTCGGCCGTCATGAGGCTGGCCATGAAGCGGTGGTTGTTCTGGGGACTGGTGCAGCGCTGGGGGGCCGCGGAGGAGTTGATGGACACAGAAGAGGTAATGTGGGGCCACGTGATGACAGAGGAGGAGGAGGAAGAGGAGGAGGAAGATGAGGAAGAGGAAGAGGAGGTGGGCTCCCGTGTGGTGGCCAGGTGCTCCTTCTCAGGGTCCACATCGATGGAGTCCAGGCGGACCTGAGCTGTGCTGCGGGGTTGCCGCTCGTTCTGTACTGCTGCAGAGAGGAAAAGGACAGGGAAGGAAAAGGTGGAAATAATCATGAGATACGTGTGTAGTTAGTGTGTAGTTGTTAGCGTCATTTGATGTATTTTTTGCACGTTAACCCCCTGAGGGAGATTTTTACATATCTTCTTAAATATTGTATTGTATATTTGCATACAGCCTGATACCAATGTATTTTACATCACAATGTTCAGAACAAACTCAGCTGGTGAGCTAGTGAGGCCCAGGTATGTCCTAGAGCAATGTGTAAAGAGATTATTTGGGCCTAAAGCTGAAAAATTGATGTTCGCTTTTTGAAATTCTTCAAATCGCTTGGTAAAAAAACACCTTTACTCATGTTAAACACACTTACCGTCCTTATTCATGCCCGCCTGCAGGCACTTCTTCAGCCGACACGCCTGGCACTGGTTGCGATGAGCTTTGTCCACTGGACACATGCCTGTACCGGCCTGGCACCTGTTAACCCACAACCAAGACTTTAAAGGGAGAGTCCACCCAAAACTAACAGAAATACTGAATGTGATCATTAAAAATACATACTTATGGTGAAATGTATCTGAAATTCCTACACACTTGTATATGAAATTGAATCCACAATGAACAAACCTTTAATCCTAACCTAAATTTAAAATACGTTATAGCCTGACCTTCACCAAAATAACTTACAACCAATTTAAAGACACCATCTATAATTCAAATCTAAACAAATAAACCGCTTTTTAAAGGGATGGGATCTTACTTTTAATCCTAAATTGAATTACACGGTTTTTAATACACAGACACACTAAACAACAACTACATCTTTATTAAAGTTAGTCATGTTTTATGGCGCTTTAAAACGTTTGTTTGCATTACAATGCTCAAGTGAAACAAGCGTATATATATTTTCAGTTACAATCAGTTGAAAAAATAAATGATTTAATTTTGTTTTGATGTGACAAAAATGTACATTTCGTTCTGAAAAAACATGGCCATCTTTTCCTGTCCGATATTATACAAAATGTGTGGGTTTTGTTGGATATAAATCTAATGGCTGTGAGAATGTTTTGGATAAAAGTGCTTAAAAGGACCCTGGCCTTCCATACTGTATTGCACTTTGTATACTAACTGGCTTTTATGGGATGGGGGGGCATTGTTAATCTTGGTATCTGAAGTTTTTCTCTTGCCTGTAAATGAGCCTCCTCCTCACGCTGCGTTTGAAGAAGCCGCTGCAGCCGTTGCAGGCGTAGATGCCGTAGTGTTTCCCGCTGCTGGTGTCTCCGCACACTTTGCAGACCAGAGCCGGGCTCAGGGCTTTGCCCGGGGATGGACTCTTGGCTGTGAGTCAAAACACAGTGACAGGGTCCCGTCGGTAAGTGCCATTCACATGCTCTGGTATTGTTTCATACATGTGCCTGCCATCTGTACTGTCAGCTTGGTCTATTGCCACAGCCGTAATTAGGCCTGAAAATCTCATTTAGTGGATGATCATGAAATTAAAACAATAAAATGGCTAGAGGCAGATTAACAGCTAACACAAACGATGCAGGGATACTGATAATAAACCAAATAAACCCATTCATTATACATACATTCAGATGGAATTGCTTACAGTTGCATAATACATATTTATTTTGGTCTTGTTCTACATTTAATTAAGTATATTTGTATTTAAGAAATGCACAAAATTAATTTCTGTGCATATCATCATGCTTGTGTGATGTTTAATTGAATACAACTTTCTTTGACGGATGGTTTTTGTGTTAAATATTTAAACAGAAAGAAGGCACAAAACAGTTTTATGAGAATCTCAAACAGAAACATAACATTCAAGATGATCAAAAACCTCCGTTAGTCTACTTTTAATTTCTTTTACTACAGGCCAAGTTTGCGTCCCTTCTTTCAGGCTTCCTGACACCTGTTGCTCTTGGTCAACATGTGAAACTCGTACCTCCTCTGCTGTCGTCCATCCCGCCGCTCAAAGAAGACTCACTGGGGGAAGAGGACGACATCATGGGGAGCTTCAACAGGTGATCCTCCATCATTTCTTTATTAAAAAATGTCTCCTGGAATGATGGTGAATGATAACAAACTTTGTTGCAAAGCTATTAGTCCTCTTCTCTGGAGTTTGTCAATTTTCAAGTTACAATTTCCAGAAATGACAGGCGAGAAGTTCAAGTTCCTTTTGGGTTTGTTGTAGCAAAAACACTTAAAATGTGAAATAAGTAGCTGTCAGGCCTCCAGTGGTCCCCAGTGGGCAGATGGTAAATTGAGCCTCTACTGTGTTGTAGCTTCTGATGTGGAGATGCAGATAGGCTGGGGTCCTGCCATGAGCTCCAGCTCACACTTGTTTCACGTCAACAGGTTGTGTGTCCTCCCTCTGGCCGCCGGGGTCCGTCACTGTCTGTGGGTGCTTCCTCAGTGGCAGCTCCTCAAAAGGGAGCCCAGGGGGGTGGGTTGCAGGGGGAGGATTAGCCCCACGTGCTGTGTAAGCAGCATGCTTCTTTGTCATCCTTTTAATCTTTACTGTTCATCTACTGGATCAATCAGTCACATTGCCAGAACACTGGTGCTGCTCAGACTCGGATCTTCATTATGTCTGCAAACAAAAACAGAAAGAAACAGCTACAGTAACTGTAAAAATTTCTTCGGGAAAGATTACAGAGTCGACGATATGATTAATCAGATTCTTTTCTTCATGCAGCATGGAGAGCAGTCCTGTAAAAAGTGTTCTCTCCTGACTTTCAGAGCAGCTTGCCTTAAATGTCATGAAGTGAAACATAGGCACCTCATGACAATGTCGATTCAGTCAGGCATGTGCGACATTCAGTTCCTGAGCCCTTCCTAAAATCAAAAGTCAAGTTTATGTACCTCACAATAACCTTTGGTGGGTCATAACTGCCCCCCTGGTTTTACCCCCTAACCATCTCTCTGGAAAAATGACACTTCAGTCCATTGACTGTCAATGCACATCTGACAAACGTCTGACTTCACCAGAATTAATACAATGAGTACTAATAATCTAAAATCTAAAATGTCCGTTTCCCACACAGTGATGATGACTCCTAAAGCTCTCTGCTAAAAGAGTTGTTGTAACTTTAGACCAGTTCCCATGCAGCTCCGTCTCCTCGTGTCTCCTCTGTCCACGAGGGCATCCATCAGTCAACACTCCTCTTCGGTATCTGCATTCAAACGGATGATTACACGAGGTGCACATTATTATATTTACCAGCCTCTTCAATTTGTATTTCCCCACTTTTTTTGCCTCTGAATTACAGCTCCATTTCCCCCTGCTGTATATTTGATCTGTGTGATTGCCTGCCATTCATAATGACCCCCAGTGTTTGCTGAGGAGCTGCCTATTAACTCTCATTTCACTTTTTTGACAAACTAGAGATCATCCGCATCCCTCTGGCAGCCAGAAGAAAAAGGTCACAGAGGGAATAATAGAGTTTTGAATGGCTGATGTTTTAGCTGACACTAATTTAGCTCAATTCAAGAGGGTCTCCCATTTATTATTAAGAAGCTAGAGTCATCATCCATGTGGCATTTACATAGGCAGCAGTGTTGAGCTGCAGCTAACAGGAGACTGGAGGACCAGAGCTGCCAAGAACCAGAGAATATGAACCATGGAGTCTTGTAATTTAAATGAAATTGACTGGTTGTTTAGCAAAATGTCAGACAATTTGGGGCGAAATTAAAGCACTGTACCATAATGCCGTGATTAAGACAAGAAAGGCTTGAAAACGAAAGCCAAAAAAGCCATTAAAAATACTCTTGATTGTGAAAATCAAACTGGGGGAAGAGTCATAGAGGATCTCTGTGAAAGCGGAAATGTTTCAGTTCATAAATTCAAAGCAGGTGTCAAACAACGCTTCTGTTGTTAATGATGTTCCTGTGACGCGACTTTCTGCTCGTTTTCATTGTTTATTTTCTTGACACAGTTGAGCGGTTCAAGTGAATGATCTTAATCTGAAGAGGACACAAGCTGCCATGTTTATGACATCTGCGTGCTGGCATCTGTACTGTTGTTTGTTTGTCTGTTTGCTGTTTATTCTGTGCTTGTTAATAACTGTGCTCAATCATGACCGATCTTAGATTGGACATATGAACAATTTAAAGCTGCATTAATTGAGTTTTCAAAAGGCAACAAGCTTAAACCGCAACATCTGACATATCTGCATCCAGCAGACAAAAAACATTAATCTTCATTTAGAGTCATATTATTTTTTTTGTCTCCACCCCTCCTGAGAAAAAAAAGTCTGTTCTTTTTGCCGCTAAATGTTCCAATGTCTTTACCAGATAGTGGATAAATTTGTCTGTCTGCTGTTTGGTGGGCAGGTGGTGTACAATGGGGTAATTGGAGCGTGTTAGTCTTCTACGTTCCCCATACAACAAAACAAAACCCGTTCTCACTCTGAACTTGTAAAATACGGACGCTTGGGCAGTGGCTGTCAGCGTCAGATACGACACAAAAAGCGCCCTTCAGTGTGTGTGTAGAACGCAGCGGGGAGAGCAGCAGCTACACGGCACTTGAAGATGATGTAGCATTAAGAGCGACTACGGTAGCAAGTAGTATGAAAGCCCGAAAATCCGCATAGGGAGGTTGGTTGGGTCGGTGGATGGGTTAAACATCACAGGACTTTCATCCAGGAGACCGGGGTTTGTGTCCCGCGTGTCACGTTTCCTAAACCCAACTGTCCCGTTCTTCTTTTGCTAAACCCAACTGTCCCGTTCTTCTTTTCCTAAAACCAACTATCCCATTCTTCTTTTCCTAAACCCAACTCTCCCATTCTTCTTTTCCTAAACCCAACTCTCCCGTTCTTCTTTTCCTAAACCCAACTGTCCCGTAATTCTTTTCCTAAACCCAACTGTCCCGTTCTTCTTTTCCTAAACCCAACTCTCCCGTTCTTCTTTTCCTAAACCCAACTCTCCCGTTCTTCTTTTCCTAAACCCAACTGTCCCGTTCTTCTTTTCCTAAACCCAAATGTCCTGTTCTTCTTTTCCTAAACCCAACTGTCCCATTCTTCTTTTCCTAAACTCAACTCTCCCATTCTTCTTTTCCTAAACCCAACTATCCCATTTTTCTTTTCCTAAACCCAACTGTCCCGTTCTTGTCCCGTGTGTCATGGAAACGTACCTTTTTATTAGTCCCCACACAACCTTTTCCTTAACATAACTGCGTCAAAAGTGACGCCAATAGTCCAGACCAAGCGCGTTTAGATATGACGCTAAAGGAGACTTTTAGCGTCAATAACAACGCCAAAGGCACCTGACCAAGCGTCTGTATTTTACGCGATGGGAGTGAGAATGTGTTGTCCATGCTCATATCTAAACCAGAGAACATAGCAGGTCGCAGTTTGGTTATTCTTAGGCACCAAAACTACTTAGTTAAATTCAGAAAAAGACGTGGTTTGGGTTAAAATCATACGTTACGTTACTTAACTTTGGATTATGCACGTGACGCAGAATGTGACTTTGTTCCGTTTGTTCCATAAAGTAAGAAAGAAACTCTTACCTGCTTACTTTTGTTATAAAACGGGACACAAATATTAGTCGTAATTAATGCTTGAACAAACGACTTATGGGAGCGTTTTTCAGGGGAGGAGAGTCTCGTAGAGGGTATTTTAACTCATGATGTTAGTATTTCTTTCTTTTCTTTTTTTTTCAGAAATGTATCACAGTCATTTGATCCATTATCCATTTTATATATATATATATATATATATATATATATATATATATATATATATATGTATGTATGTATGTATGTATGTATGTGTATATATGTGTGTGTACATTTTAATATATATTTAATTGTTAATTTAGAATTAATCTGTATATAAAAAAAAATCCAAACAACTTCTGTCTTGTCTTTCATCGCTGCTAAACTCTAAGTAGAAAATTAGCTCGGAGGGCAAAATGAATGATGATGTCAGCGACTTCCAGCTCCACAATAACACAGCTCGACCATAACTGGAAAAACAAAGTGGAGAGCAGTTAAGTAGATTAGAGTTTGACCACATTTTGTCTGCCTGGGCACCAGAAGATGGGGGGAGGGGGAAACACAATTAGCCCAAAAGATTAAAAGAGCAGTGAAGACACACTTCTTGTGGGCATCTTTAGCCATATGGTGGCTACTCTCTTCATCCTTGGCCAACACACTGTTGACCTTTGTAAGATTTACCAGTTAATTAGTCTTCTGGGATCAGTGCTTCTGCAGGATTTTTGCATGGATTCACCCAATTACACACTGATTACTGATACGGATATGAAGTCATTCATGTCTCTAAAAAAAGAGTCACGTTAGGTACATTTAATTCCTATCTATGCACATAATTTGTGCAACAATGACAAATGTTTAAATAAAAGAGAGTGGTTGCAACCTACCTTATAAAGAATAAAAAGAGTGGAAATGTTTGTTACTTCAATGTCCCAGGTTTGAGTCTAGACAGGGTCCTTGTTGCAGCTCACCCGCCTCTCCGTCACCATAGCGACTGATAAAAACAACAAGAGAATCAGACGAAAAGTTATTTTATTTCAAAAACACACAAATACCACTGTAGGAGGCAGCAAAATAATGCTACTTCTGTACTGATACTTGCACAGGTGTTGTACAGGTGGATTTGCTTCCTGTTGATTGGTGATTCCATGATGCTTCCTTTAAAGAGAGCTCACCGCTGTCATACGTACTCAGCCCGTTGATTTTCAACTAAATTCACTCATTAGGGGCGCCCGGATAGCTCAGTTGGTAGAGCAGGAGCCCATATACAGAGGTTTACTCTTCAACGCAGCGGGCCCAGGGTTCAACTCCACTCTGCAGCCCTTTGCTGCGTGTCATTCCCCCTCTCTCTCCCCTTTCATGTCTTCTGCTGTCCTATCAAAATAAAGGCTGAAAATGACCAAAAAATCTTAAAAAATAAAATAAAAAATTCACTCATTAGATCAACAGTTAGATAAGACCTATATATACATCCCAATACTGCATCCCAATTGTGCAACTTGCACAAACATATGTTTTACTTACATCTTTATAAATATTATTCAAGTAGTTGTACATTTTTATTCCCAACTTGTATATACGTTTGTACATTCTTTCCATTTATTGTATTTTTTTTTCTTTTTGTATCTATCATATATTATCTATTATTTTTGAAATATTTGTTCTTGTATTCTATTCTATTTATTATTTCTTGAATATTCTGTATGTGTGCCATGTGTCTGATGTTTTGCTGCTGTATACTGCAATTTCCCAATTTGGGATCAATAAAGTCAATCTACTCTAATCTAATCTAACAATGAGGAGATTTTTCTGCTGTTTTTGACCTCCAGAGTTCTCTCTTCTTTCCATGTTTTTTGGGAAACTTACAGGAAACGCTGTGATACGTCAGAGTTCATGGTGCTCTATTAATAATCATGTCCTCTTGAATATATTTACATGATGGAGCATGCACTGATTCACATTTTATTGAATATAATTTAAATAAGTAATCTATATACTGTACATACTACATGTTAAATATTGTAAGTATTGTAACTTATATTTACTCTATATACAGATCTTTATTGCACCCACATTTTGTATGCAGCCATGCACTTATAAAATGTTTTTATATTGATATTTTATCTGTGTCAGTTTTTATAACTGAGTCCTGAGGAAACCATATTTCAGTTTCAGCCTTATTAGTTATAAACACAAAAACTTTCAACATATAAATGATTTGTTATACTTTAATGTACAAAAAAAGTACCAACGTGTACTCTATGTTTTTCACTCTATGCTTATGATGATAATATATTGCAGTAGTTATACTTATAGAATTAAAACAGACTGCAGTGCCACTGGAATGACCATAACTTGTCAAGAGTTAAAAAGCTTCAGAAGCAGCGTTTAGAGCAGAACCAACTAACCAGCTAGTGTACGACTCATCTCTTCTTCATGTTTTATGCAGCTTTAATTTACTTATAATGCGCTGGTGGTGCCTTTTCAATATCTTATGAGCAAAAGGACCTCATGAGCGACAGCATTATTGCTTTTCCGTGTATTATCCACTCAAATAATGTGAGATATAACAGGGTCAGGATTTGCAAACTCTCAGTTATTAACTGCAGTTATAATTATAAAAAAAATGAAAATAAATGAAGGAGGATGGGTGGTCTAAAATGTTTGATATATTTGTCATTCACATTCCTGCAGCTCTTTCTCTTTAGGTTGCAAACAGCTAAGCAATTTTTCAACCTTTAGTGTTGATCATCAGTCTACAATGTTTATTGTTTCTAATTCAAAGGACCTACCTACTAGTAGGGTGGGAATCACCAGAGGCTTCACGATACAATATCAACACGATACTTATGTCACGATACGATATTATTGCGATTTTAAACATACACATAATCTTTTTTTTATTTAATTTTTTTATTATAATCTTTGGGCTATTTTTGGCCTTTATTTTTATAGGACAGCTGAAGACATGAAAGGGGAGAGAGAGGGGGAATGACATGCAGCAAAGGGCCACAGGTCAGAGTCGAACCTGAGCAGCTGCGTCAAGGATACATATATAACCATTCATTACCATTACCATAACCACTCATTGTTTTGACTATTTACATAAAAGTTTGGGAAAGTCTTTCATATTTTGTGTCACCTGCCAACGATCAAAAATGCCTGAAAAAATATTTTTTTAAAACATCTTCTAATCTTCTAATCTGCATCTGGGTCATGGCAATGATGAGACACATTTGGACGTTTTTTTTTTTTTTGTAATTCATCAAAAAGAGAAATACTTGAAAAGATTCCTTTGTTGTTGTCTAACTAAAATGGAAGGAGTCTCTGTCTGTCTGTCCTTCTTTTCTTGACAACCGTTCATCACACTTGGCGGGTTTATTGCTGAGGACCCACGGTCTGGGACATATTTATTAGTAGTGCTTTATGTAAACAGTGTAGTGTATTGAGAGGGGATTAACAGTATTCCTAAATGTGAACAAGAACATATCACTTGTTCCTAGGTCCAGCAAATTTCATTGATTTCTGTTGGCTTTTTCCCCGTAATATCTTGCTTAGGCCTACTTACTAAGAAGGAGAGATCAAATAAATGGGATTGAAAATATTCTTTTTTTAAGAGAGAAGAATAAAACACATAAAAAGTAAAGCACATACTCTGATTACACAGTAGATAATTTAAAACAACAAACAAGCATTTGTCCCCTCTTGTACAAATGTGACACCTGCTGTAGGAGTGTGACAGTTTTGAGCTGCAGATCAGATCCGCTCTCTATGTTTAGAAGCTGACTTTGCTGGGCCAATCGCAGCATTATGGCGGTTTACATTATAATAATAAGCTGCAGCACAACGTGACACCATCCAGTTTTAGGCCAAGACTTGCTTACACGAGCAGGCCATAGATTATGCCAAGACAAACAGATTAGCATGGGAGCAGCCTAATATTCAGGATTCAAAGTGTGATTAGAGGAGCCGTGTTATTGAATGACGTTAATGAGTTTGAGTCTCGGTGAAAACACAAGACAGCACACCTCTCCAGCAACTGTGTGATAAGCATCTTAATGTGTGTTTAGATTTGATTTTCTGATTTCAAAGTCCCAGGTTTTTACCACCAATACACAGCGTGTATCACCAACACAAATCACCAATGTCGGAAATACATGCCTTTTAATTGTATTTATAATAATTAATTAATTAATTAATTTGTTTCTATGTTGCATTTTATGTATTTGTGTGTGTATTTTTCTGTATTTTTGTGTTAGCACCTTGGGCCATGGGAAACGGAATTTAGTTTCCAAATACTTTGTATGTGGAAATGACCAATAAAAAAAAACTTGAACTTGAAGTATTGTAAGTATTAGTAATTGAGTATTGATTTACCAATTGTTCAATTGAAGAATAACTCCTATATATTTTCAAGTGATAGATCTTTGTTTCTATTATCAGACAACTGAGCAACTGATAAAAAAAAAGTGATTTGATCCAAACATGTCGGCCATGTTTGTGTGGAACCATCTTTAATCTGTTGTTCACACCTGGTTACATCACCGCCTTCAAACTCAGTCACCTCACCATCCTGAGCCGGTCACACACACACACACACACACACACACACACACACACACACACACACACACACACACACACACACAGGGTAGGGAGTGTTACCATGGATCATGAAGGAAATTCAAGGAGGAGGGTGGAGATGAGGAGGTGTGGGCTGTTAAATCTGATCTGGCCAGTGCTGACGACGGCAGTTTGACTACGTCCTCACATCAGCCCTGCATCAGTGTGTGTGTGTGTGTGTGTGTGTGTGTGTGTGTGTGTGTGTGTGTGTGTTATATAACAGTGTGATAAAGCTGCCTTTGGGATCTGATCGTGGCTGCTGAGCCTCTTACCTGTGAGTTAGGTCTTCATCTCTGTGGACATGACCTCACAGTAGTCTGTCAACACAGAGAGGTGTATAATGGATGTGATATATTAAGAGTGTTTCCTGTACTGATGTTTGTTACCAGCCGCGACAGCGATACTGGTATTGTTTTTTCCTTTTGAGTCTGTGTGTGTGTGTGTGTGTGTGTCTGTGGACAGATTTTGTCACCGCTTTAGCGTCGTAACCGTGCAAGATACAGTCAGAAAACTTAACAGGTGTGTAGTTGACATCAAAATGAGGGACGCATTTGAAGATGGGTGTGGTCTCAGCAAGGGCGCCCGAAAGTAGAGGGGTGGGTAGTAAGGAAGGGTCTGTATCCTGTATTGTATAATGATAATATTCTTAAATAGATAAACTAAACTAAATACATTTTTTAATTCAGTAACTCTGCTATCTTGAAAACTATTGGCCAGATTTCTATTCAAATGTTGCTGTCATGGTCATTTCAGATTTCTGCCATCAGTTCTGTTCTGAGGTTTCTTTTCCTATAACATTTTTTTAATCTTAAATATCCATCTTTCCAGCCTCCCTGGATCATTCAGGGAAACTTCCAGATGTACTTGAGGCTGAGCGGTAAACTGTTGGCGGGAGCGTGGTCGGCTTTGTGTCCAGCTCTCTCTGTCCTGACCTAGATCTCTGACAGTAAACAGCTGGTTCCTAAAGTGACATTGTGCTGCTATCAGCAGAACAGCCTGCAGAGATAAATGTCAGATTGGACCTTGGCTGAGCCTCTTGATGCAGCTCAGGGCCCCACGGTTTGTTTAGGAGATCCACAAACACTTAGCAGCCAACTGCTGCTGCTGGCATTGTTTGGTTGTTGTGTTTTGTTCTAATTAACAATGTTTGCATTCAAGGCGCACAATAGATAAAAAAAACAAAACCTTCATGCTGCCTAAAGCAGAGGCCTCTTGTGTCTATATCAGTGAGCATCAAATGTACAGGATTTAAAGGACAAATCCAGCGCAAAAATATAGTTCAGAAAGACTCTTGTCTTTATAAACTATCTTTTTAATAAACTGTCTGTAAACTAACAAAGTTCTCAATGCTTCGGTTTACATGTAGGGACCCTCATTATGCTACCGTGGAAGTGTGGTGCTATTTTGCTAAAACTGGTCGCATTCAATTAGCATGAAAACATATCCCAGAGAACGGTCGAATCGGTACGCATGTGTTATTAACCCCTAGGTTCATTTTGCGCCGGATTTGTCCTTTAACTGACGGCAAAAGAAAAATCCCTTCAACTCTTCAAATACTGAAAGTGAAATCTGTGACGTGGTCTTTGAAATTGTGTCCTCATTAAGCTGGTTTACAGGAGCCAAATATTTAAAAGACATAAAATCCAGAACATTACCCAACATTGGGCAACATCAAACCGCAGCGCTGCCTGGAAGGCGACGTTGGGGGCTTTAAACACCAAACACCCTTATTTTATTGTGTTTTCAGTAATGGAGATCGTTACCAGTGGGTCTATCATTATGACAACGCAAACAACGGTGAACCAACTTACAACAGTTAAGAAAATATGGAAATTTTGAAAAGTCATTATTAGCCCAATTCATTTTATTAATAATATTTGAATATTTTTCTGTTTTTATTATGTGCAAAACTACAGTAATTGCTTCTACTATAAAACAAATAGTTGTCAACTACAAATAATGTATTTTATTAACTTATAAATAAAATAATGATTCAATAAATGATTTGTGGTGTTACAAGTGATTTGTCTTTAAGGTACCTCGTTGAGTTCTCACCTATCCAAATTTCATTTTGCATCAGTTGAGTAAAACAAACTAATTACTAGACCCACGTCTGGCAGATGGCTGCCAGTCAAAAGCCTAATTTACCTCAACCACTGCTGCTGCTGCTGCTGCTGCTGTGGTGGATTAGTTCAGATGACTTTAGATTGGATTAGGGCCCCTGTGGAAACACAGAGGAAACAAGAAGATTAAGCAAATGAGGTAACTGAAATGACCATTGTTACATTATTGTACAACAATACAGTGCCACTGCTTTGTTTTAACAGATGGAGAGATGTACTGTAGTTTAAGGAGCGACGTACTTTCTACATGGTCATTTGATAACTTTGTGCAAAATTGTAATTACCCTTTAACATCAGACACATGAGAGTTTTCTCCTGTGGTTCATGTTGTTGTGGAAATTTGGGAAATTGAACAATTGATTTTTGTCATTTGTTGTATGGAAACAATAGTAATTGGTTCACACAGCATCTCTGCATCTCTGTCATAAAGTGTGGCACATGGGGGGTGGACTTTACAAATATCCCATAAAATAACAATTATTCACTGAATACCTAACTTTTTTTGAAAATACCCTTTTTTAGGGCCTTAGTTAAGGTTCTGGTAATTTGATTTGCTTGTGTAAAACAAGTTAGACTTAAAAATCAATCGATTCATCTAAAAAGATAACTGTCCAAAAACCGAATAATGACATTTTTACTTTCAATTTTTCGCTTAATTTTACTGGAAGATTGTGCTCAAACATAAATAGTTTTTGTTTGCTTTTTCTACAAAATCCTCCATGCACATAGAAAAACAAAGTAGAAATACTACTTATACTACATGATAAAGACAAATATATAACTTGGAAAGCTTTTCTTTGTGAGTCTCGGGAGTGTACAGTTACAGTGTTTACAATACATTCTTTCTTCAACAATAGAACCAGGCTTTAATGGGGCTCTAATACCCCGCTCATCCCCTCCGCCCCCCCCTCACCCTCTGGCTCATCTACTGACTGCTGACACAGCCATTACTCACCAGTTTAAAGCAGCTCTTTGGTCGTGCGGCTCAGCGGGTTCATTAAGATTTCGGGGGTGGGGTATGTGTGTGTGTGTGTGTGTGTGTGTGTGTGTGTGTGTGTGTGTGTGTGTGTTTGGGGGGGGCGGGCGATGTCGCGTGTTGGTTTGGGAGGAGGTGGGTGAAGTGCAAGGGGTCAAGCCAATGGGCAGCTGGGATTACCACCGACCCACCATCTGCCATCCAAATAATAATCAGAGTGAGGAAATCAATGGCCTGAGTAAATATCACAGGTATGTAATCTAATTTAAAACAGTACATTAAACTGTAGGCCAATTTTGATACTGTTGTCAGTGTAATGAGTCACTGGTCTCCTGGTTATCAGTCTTATTCTATCTATGGCGCTTTTTAAAGCACTAACATGAGAGTTGTAACGATCTTCTCTCAACTCTTTGCAAGAAAGCAAATAAGCTTTCAAAGTCAAATATTTGTAAGTAATCAGAAACCCAGAAAGCACTGTATATTTTTATGATCCTTACTGTTAACATATTTTTGGCATTGTGTATATTTTTTATATATTTTTGATTTGCACCTTATTGATATTTTAGACCTGCACTCTTTCCTACTTTACACTGCAACTGCTGCACAAGAAGCCCTAACCCTTACCCTTGGGGTAAATAAAGTGATATCATATCTTTTCTACATACCACATAAACATAAAGGTCATATCTGGGATAATGGTCATATCTGGGATAATGGTCATATCTGGGATATATGGGCTATTAAAGCTGGAGCTCAGGGGTCATTAGCTTAGCTTAGCACAAAGACTAGAAACAGGGGCAAACAGCTAGCCTGGCTCTGTCCAAAGGTAAAAAGAGACTTCCTGAGAAAGAGCACATAACGCCTCGTAAAACTACCCTGGAAATCCAGAGTTCTCGCAAGAGCACAATTTGAATTTGCTCAGCGAGTCACTCTAGCATTCAGTAATGATGCTCATTAAATAATCCCTGATATAGGCGGGCCAGTGGCGAGTTAAACAGATGACAACAGCGCTGTGACGTCAAAGTCATTAGTAAACATTGCAAGAAGGCTATGGATGAACACCAGTTGTTTGAAACGGCTTTGGCCGCTACAATGAACGAGTTAGACTTGGCTAGGAACAGAAGACGGCGCTCGAATCGTTCTTTTGCAAGAAGGACGTTTTTGCTGTTTTGCCGACCGGATGCGGCAAGAGTTTAATCTACCAGTTAGCTCTGCTGGTAGCTAAGCATATGGGGCTCTGGATACGTCACCCCGTGTATTGTTGTGATTGGTCGTAGTGTTATCCAATTGCGTGTAGTGAGATTTTCAAATGCATGCTTGATGCGGCCCCTCGAGTTGGGCCATTTTCATTACTCATTGCCAGACCCTTAATCTTTTGGATTTGTGTCTTGATTTCCAAGGATTTCCAGGATTTCCATCGTAAAACCAGAAAACTTCGGTTTTTGTACAGGGGGAAAACATTTCGCCAATGCATAAAGTAATTACCTTATCCATTGGAGCTATTTACTAACAACAGCTTGGCGCAGTAACTGAATGCAGTATCTCAGAAGTCTCATTTTCATGGTGAAGATGCCAGCCTTGTACACCATTCCCACTCTGCACTATAATCCAGATGAATCTTGGATGTAGGGTGGCTAGCTTGCTATCTAACATTATATAACATGTAAACTTATAGATGCTAGAAGGCATAACTGTCTGCTTTCTGTTGAGGTTTTCTCTTTCCTCTGCTTCCAGTCTTTGTGCTAAGTTTGGCAACATGAGCTAGCTCCAAGAAATGTCTGACTGTATTGAAGTTAAACCACAACTTCTCTTTTAAAGGCCCTACACACTTTTTGTACATACACAAACACACTTCTTCTGCCGGATTAGACTGACTGATTGACTCCTTCACTTTCCTGTTAAGGCGCTGACACACCAACCCGATTATCGGTCGTCGAACAGTCTGGCGAGGTCGGTGAGTCGAGTCTGTTTGGTGTGTTCCGTGCAGTCGTCAGTCAGAGGAGCCATCAGCTTTAATTTGGGCCGATTTCACTTGTTGAATCGGCCAATGGGCAGGCAGACTCATTGACCAATCTGCTTGGTGATCAGTGCGCTTATGTTAAAACACTTACCGGAAATGACGAGCGGGATGAGCACGACAAACGCCTCTCAAAATCTGACAAAAATCTTTCAAACTGACCTTTGTCGAAAGATTCAGCAACTGTATGGCTTATTTCTCGCTTAAATATTTTCAGAAACAGAAACAATTTCCTTAAAATACGAGATTGTATTCTGAATGAGCCACCATTACGTTCGGCTTTGAAATTCGGGAGAAGCCAGACCCACGTGACGCGTTTGTCATTTACGGTTTTCATTTTTTGGGCGACAATACAGATTAGCGCCGCCTGCTGTTACGCAGAATGTATGCTCAAGTCGGTGTCGCTTCTGTGTGTTCCGAGGCACTTTTTGGACCAACGGGAGCCAAACGATCAGTCCGACTGCCTTTTGTGCCGATGGTCGGCCGTCGGGTTGGTGTGTCAGAGCCTAGTGTTGTTGAACCTATTTTAACTGGAAAACTCTTGGTTCATGGAGTTTACTGACAACGGTGTTTGTGTGTTTGGGTAGTTCAAATGTAGCCTTATTGTTTAGTTAAAGCCACTACATATAGCATTTTCAGCATCTTCCAATAATTATGATGGGATAGTTTTTTGTATTTGTTTTTTTGGGTAGGAACATGAAAACCATTCCAGTAAAACAGAGTAAAGTTTTGAATTAAGCTAACAAGGAGGAGCCACAAATATTATTTTCTGTTTGATAGTTCCTTTAACTAAAATTTCATTAAAATTTTTTAAATCTAAATTGGCTTTGTGAGTTATTCATGAATGTCTCTTTTATTTTTGTGCAGTTTTATATTCTGAAAAATATAATTTTTGGGGGGTTAGGAGTTGAATGAAAATAATAATTATTATATACGTATATTATTATACATTATTTAGTACATACGTTTTACACCTCAAACTGAACTTTCCAGATGCTGTAGATATTATCCAACTCTACCTAAACGTGTATGTATTGATTGTATGAACAGCTCAGACAGGCCCATATTGCATCATACGTGCTCACCCCTAAGCTGACCAACATGACCAATAATGGTCGGATTTATCTTTGAAGAACACAGATGCTGCTCCATATGAGTCATGCAAATAACATGCAGAGCTTACAGCCGCAAATTCAAACAGATGCCTTGCCTGGCACACTTTTTCCCGCCTTTTACTAATGCATCATATTGTCATAAATCTAATCGGCTCAGCCATAATTAAAATGATATCCACATCCTCTCTTTTCAACCATATTATCAAATCTCTTTTAAACTGTTTTAATCCTGAAGAAAATAATTAATTTCTGTGGCGCAACAAGTACATTACAAAGGAGCCTTCCTGATGTTCCATGGTACGCTGTAAGATAATCGGCCAACAGGCAGCAGCTCCTGTGTATGAATTCAAATTCTAGCCTATAGAAAACCAATATGACTTTTTTCCACAGAGGGGAACATAGAAGATCCCGTCTGATGCAGCGAGAGCCGATGAGAGTGCAGTGGTCATTTATTGTTCTGTTGTCGAGTGTGATGCTGCAGAGAGGAACATCAGAGGAGGATTAGCGAGCGGTGGCACATGTCAGGGAGTGAGAGTGTGGACAAGACCGGGCGTCATGGGGCTCAGAGCTGCTGACACACGACCGAGCATGCTTCATGGCAGCACAGATACAGAGGAGAGGGCAGCTTGTGTATTAAGATGTCTGGTGATTCATCACACAGCCTGTGGTTTCTCCACATGTGCAGTCTCACCTGCAGGTTGGCGACATGTATACTGATAACAGATTAAAGATACTTCAATAGAGAGGCAAAGTCCCTCCCCTTCCGATGGACCACCATGGTACCTTATTTCAGAAGAAATATGTACAGTAATGAATGGAGAAAGACAAATTATTTTTCGATAACGTTTGAATGAAGCCATGTATCACACATAGGATGTTCGTCAATTTAAAAGATATTTTTGCAAGTCGCAGTTTGTCGTAAAACTGTTATAAGACTGTGAAAATACGTAATCAGAAAGACTTACTTACCCCAAAGTCGCATAAGTGACGTCTCGCTAAAGCTACGATGTGTGTTTACCGTGCGTTCATGGACATCGGAAAAACATTTTCCAGAGTGAAAACATCATCATTCACGTCCCTTCCTGTGGGAATCAGAGGTGGGAAACTCGGGCCAGATTTTGCTAACCCAGTTTCCCGGTTGGTGACGCGTTGTTGACAACGTTTGATGTAGGCGACTTCGGTTCACTGAACATATTTCAATGACAATAAACGTATTTATTGTGGACAAACGCCTCTGCTGAGAAACATACACAGACATAACATGTTTCAAATTATTCATAAATAGGCCTATGTATAAAAAAAAACAACACCACCTTATCCGTGTCCTTTCCCGTTGGTTGTCCTGCAGATAACACAAACACCTGACGATGTGCTGTTTGTATGCTCGCATAAGAAAACAGCAGCAAATTATTGTGGCCTCCATCTTTTCACCAGGTTTTCACACACCTGATGCTCTAGGCTACGCCCAACAGTTGGTGGCAGTCATGCAACAAGTTGTTATGCCAAACGCCAATATAACAGAAGAAGAATAACACGCATCCCGACGTGAACACTGGTAGTAGCGCCATTCGTACCGGGATGTAATGTTACTCACGCGAGCAGTGGATCTTGCTCATTTTTTTGCTTCGCGGCTGGTAAAAAGACGCTAGATAAAACACATCAGGTACAATAACGTTACATGTGTTGTGGAACAGAGCTAAGCTAGCTAGCGAGCAAGCTGAGCACCAAGCAAAGTGACGTAAATTGTGCAAGACGAGCCACGTAGTTCACTGAGCGGTTTCACATAAAACTAAGTGGTGGTACTACGACAAAGCTACGACAAACTGTGACTTTCTTCACTTGCAAAATTATCATTGACGAACATCATCTATGTAATTCTTGGCTCAATTCAAACAGGATCAAAACTCCTCATTCACTACAGTACATATTTTATTTGTTAAATAAGGTCCCATGAGGTCCTATGGAAGGGGAGGGACTTTGTCTCTCTATCGGTACACATTTGGTATCAATACATGTTAAAATATACTGGTATTTTAGATATGGATTACTGATGAGGCCTACCAGGCACAGGCCCGAGGCCCAACGTGTCAGGGGCCGCCTTGGCCATCACCAGCAAAATGTTACACGAAGAGACATGTACCAACCACGAAGAGATGCAAAATGACTACAAAGATAACTGCAAAGAGACAAAATAACTACAAAAAGGGGCAAAACAACCCCAAAGAGACACAAAAAACCCCACAAAGAGACACAAAATGACCACAAAGAGACACAAAACAAGGCCTGTCCGCACAGGAGGTGTTTCAGCTGTGTAGTCCGTCTCAAGTGCATGTGACAAACAGATACAGAAACAGAGATCGGCGAGACGGTTGTATTAAATATATCCATAATGGCCCACACTTTTCCCTGGAAGACATTCATAGTGTTGCTCTTGGTTGTTCGCATGAAAAGTGACAAAAGTACTTGTGTGAAGAATGAAAAGAAGTTCAAACCCTGCTTACGTGCCTAGCGTGGCCATTCACTGAATGAAGTATGCATGATTTTGAGATTGTCAGATTCATTAAGTAGCAAAAATTGTTGGGGGTTTCAGACGTGCTGCTTTTGCAACTACTGTTGTTGATTTCAGTACCATGCATATGACCCTGAAATGAGCTAAGTTCACCTGCATGTTCTCCTTTGCTACTTTCACTATGATGTTGTTGAACAAAAAAGTGTTTTCAAGTGTTGGGACAGCTGTGGCTCAGGTGGTAGAGCGGTCGTCTACCAATCGGAAGGTCGGTGGTGGGATCCCTGGCCCTGCAGTCCCATGTCGAAGTGTCCTTGGGCAAGACACTGAACCACGAATTGCTCTCGATGCTGCGCCAGCGGTGTGTAAATGTTTATCTGATGAGCAGGTGGCACCATATATGGCAGCTTCAGACAGTGTATGAATGTGTGTGAAAAATGTAAAAGCGCTTTGAGTAGTCGGTAAGACTAGAAAAGGGCTATATAAATAGTCCATTTGCAAAAAAGTGTTTTCCTCCATCTTGGATTTGTGCAGCCAGCGTCCTCAAAGAGGTTTGCGGCCAGTCAGTTTGCTGCCATGTAATCAGGACGGGAACTCGAGCTGTCCCTCACCAGGTCGCTGAGGCCCCACTCATTATCTTATCACCCATTGTAACCCGCTGTAATTCACCCTCTCATGATTGATGATGTCGCTGTCTGATTACACCAAGACAAAAAACCCCTAAGATCACCTTTCGTTCCTGTGGCCAACTCCACGAGCTCCACAAGGTCCGCCGGAGAGGACGACTAGGGGCGGGGGGTTGGTGGCCATGTTGAGCTGCTGTCACATGCACGTCAGGTTTGTTGTATACAAGAATCGGCACAATGTCGCAAAAAATTGTGCTTCGAGACAAATTAAAGTAATTTGTCTTTAGGCTCATGCCATCAATACAAGAAGTCCAACTTTCTTGGGGAATAATAATAACACAATTTTAGTGGCTCATGTTTGGTTGATTTGGATCTTAGTTTTCAAGATGCACCTATCAAGACAAAGTATTTCTGATAAGGAGCTCTGTGTGGGTCAGCACAAACAGAAATAAGAAAGCAGTGGTATAAAACATTTAGACTGAAGGCTCCTCTGCTTCAGATCATGTCCCTGGCCTGCTTGGACAAATCAGATAGGTAACCTGTGCTCTTTTTAAGTGAGACAGTGAGCCTCGTCTCCCCATGCGGCAGGTGGAGACGGATGCCTCATTATCCATGCCACAGGGGACAAAACAAGCCCAGGACCTGATGGCCCCCCCGCCACTGGCATTCAGTTTCCAATGCACCAACACAGGGCAACCTTGGACCGACGCCGGGCCGCGCTCATCTCTGACCTCAGTGAGCGCAGGTCGCTCGCAGAGTCACATTAAACTTTCAGAGAACCCAAAGGTCCCCGTCAGGAGTGTTAACAGCAGCATTGTCCCAGCACCCCCTGACTCAAAGGGCCAAGTGTAACAAGGCACCGCCTCCAGTGGTCAGGGCCGCCCCCCTGGGTCCACAGATACAGTGACACCCTTCAAATCCATCTACAACTCCTTTGAGTCTCTATGAGTCAGATAGAGAAACACGGGGTAGAAGATTCAAGAGGAAGTGGCTTATTTTTTACAAGAAATGTAAAAAGTTAACGGAGCTGCACCGGACACTGAGACACTGTACATCAAATGTGTGTTTGTGCAGAAAACATTTATTTATCTTTAAGGAAAACGGACATTAATTAACATTCTGTAAATGTGCCAGTGTTAGCCAGACCGCTAATTTTGAACAGTAGTCCTTTGGCGAGATATTTTGAGACCAGAGCAAGGCAGCACTGCCTGGAAGGCACTAGGATTAGGCAATGGTTATGGTTATGGTTAGGGTTAGGTGCCTTGAAGTCAACGGTCGCAGCGCTGCTTTGAAGTCGATTAGGCAATGGTTATGGTTATGGTTATGGTTATGGTTAGGGTTAGGGTAAGGGTTAGGTGCCTTGAAGTCAACGGTCGCAGCGCTGCCTGGAAGGAGACGTTGGGGGCTTAAAACACCATCGAGCAAGACATTACAAGTTCAAATTTACAGACAGAAGACAGCAACAGCAACAAAAAAGCATTCTCAAGAAGCCATGCAGAGAAACAGAAAGCAGCAAGACATTAGTACAGTAATACATCAACAGTATATTTTAATATAATATAATTTAATATATATTGATAACACATTAATGTAGCCATGCAAGCAAGCAACAAAACACAGCCAAGTAACACTGATTACAGACATTTTTTTTTATACATGCAGAGCAGCAATAAGCAATGAGATGACTCAGCGAGAAATGAGGGAGTGTAGCTGTGGGATCAGGCTCAGATGATAGGATTGCCACTGATCACATTAAAGGTGCAGTCTGCCTAAACAGACTATCACATCCTGCCAGGTAATGAATTTGAATTCAAATGAACTTGACATTTGAAGGCTGTGCAGAAAGAAAATATTTTCTTCTTGTTCTTTTCCCTGAACCGCTGTCCTTAAACGAGTTTTCACTTTTTCAACGATTCAGGGATTTCTTTTGGTTATAGTTACCAGATTTTTTTAATTTCTAAAAGCATCGTGAAACTAAAATTATATTCCACAATGTCTCTGCCTTTGTATCCTAAATTTCATAGTTAAATGTTTAAGAAATATTTAAATTTAGTTTGAAATACCTTCATTTTGCAGGGAACAACAACCTAAAAGATCTATGTGATATGGCCGCATGCTATGTTTCAGAATGTCTCCTAACGATCATGAAGAAAACAAAGGAAATAACTGAAAATAAACAAACGTGTGTCCTTTATTTGTTGCAGTTTTGAAGATGTAATCTGCGGCTGCTTTCATCAGATATTTGGCCCAGATAATCTGGCAAAGAAATCACACCAGTGACATCTGTGTAGCCTGGTCCATGATAACTCCGTAACACCACCGACCCCCTACTGTTAAAATAAGATCATATTTATCCCGGATTGCTGGGCATAATATTTCAAACACAGAGTATTTTGTAGAAACAATGAAAACACCTGCTGCAGATTTTATGACATAATTTCAACATGCTGCAGCTTGGCAACTGAGATTTGTTTTTCTGCATTGATGATTTAATGTTACAAAACATATTTGCGTTGTTTACTGTGTGCGCTGACCAGTGGTAGAAGTATTTGGATTCTTTATTTAAGTAAAAGTACAAATACAACTATCTAAAAGTACTCCATTACAAGTAAAGGTCCTGCATATAAAATCCTACTTAAGTAAAAGTTCTCATTCTGCAGAAAATAGACCAAGTAACTGATACATTAATAGATTATTATTGCATCAGTGCTTAAGTAGCATTTCACTGTTGCTGGAGGTAGTTTATCAACTTTATATTTCATCAAGATCTCCATCATGATTGTTGTATTTTATTTATGTCTCATTGCTTATCGCTGCTCTGCATGTTTGCATGTGTCAAACAATGTCTATAATCAGCATTGCTTGGCTGAATTTCTGTGCTTCGTGTTGCCTGCTTGCATGGTCACTGAATGTGGATACTGTACTAATGTCTTGCTGTATGCTGTTGATCTGGTCTCATAAGTTCTGGCACATTTACAGTAGTGTTGATTAATGTTAAAAGGAAGGTTTTTCTCGCCGCTGTCACACTAAATGCTTGCTCTTGGGGGAATGGTTGGGTAATTTATAGAGTGTGGTCTAGACCAACTCTATCAGTAAAGTGTCCTGACATCACTTCTGTTATGATTTGACACTATAAATGAAACTGAATTGAAAATGTAGCAGGGTCATCCTCTGTGGAGAATGAATTTTCCCAGCAAATGTTTGGGTAATCTTCCCATTAATATGTTTTCCTTAGAAATAAATACATGAAAATGAAATAAAAACATAGGGGTAGTTTAGTCCAGTGGTTCCCAATCTAGGGGTCTGGACCCTTAAAAGAGTCACAAGACCAATCTGAACGGGCATGAGATGATTAATGGGAGAAGAAAAAATGTCTACTATCTTTTGGATTATTTGTGATATACTGGGTGATTTTATCTCTTTATTATTTAAATGAAACCATCTGAGAACTTTAGAGGGGAAATTTCTCTTCGGTGTAACTGTACAACAACTCAGAAACATCTGAACGAGACACAACTAGACACTGATGTTTTTTTGTCGCGAGCCAAAAAATGTTGGGAACCACTAGTTTATTCTTTAACAATGTGTTGTATTTTAAAAGCTTATGACATGTTTTTAATGTTAAACTTGAATCTGAAAAGGGACTAGTAGCTAACTTTAGTTGTCAGATTAATGTTTAGTTTAAGATAAAGTGACTCAATGCAAAGGGAAGTCTGGAATACACCACTGCCTTTAAATGAATAAATGTACAAAAATAAATATACATATGTATTTTTAAAGGTTTAATGAAAAACAATAGGACAAATAGGAAAATAAACTTTCATTAAAAATGGTTCTGATACTACAATGTTCAATTAGGATTGCACTTATATTTTATTTAATTCCTGATGATGTTTAATAAAATCTCAATGTCTGCCAAAAGTGTAACTAATGTGAATGTAAATGATTAACCCTGGAAAATAAAAGCATCATCATGTAAAATGGAGGGTTTGCTGTCATCTAGTGGTTCAGTCCTGAATCTCCATCACAGAATAAACAAATCATACAAAATCCGAATAATGAAGAAGTAGAAAGACTTGAGTTTATGTCATCATGTAAACTGTGGCAGAGTGCTTTATATATGCACCTGTAGAACATTGATTGATCCCAAAAATCAAACATTGAATTTCCACTTCCTCTATTAGGTTTTGTACGAATTGAATATGAAAAAAAGCTTTTCAGAAACTGAGTTGTTTTTTTTTATTCCTTTTGCACGTCTGTCTTCTTGAGGCGACGCTGCAGCAGGTGCACAAACACAGCGATATTCACAACAAACTGCATTAAGCCTATAGATGAAATGCCGTAGTTCACATACAGGAAGCCGCCAGCAGTCGGCCCGACTGTGCGAAGCAGAGCTTGGACGGATGCACACAGTCCCATCATCGTGCCTGAGTACAAGAGCAAAGTGGGTTCAATAAACAATTTAGTGATCTGCATTTTCAAGTCAGTTAATCGTCAGTTTCTGATATGAGGTGAGCCTGTAGTTTTCAGATTCTTTTCTGTTTCGGTTTGTACATGCAAATGGACAAAACAGAAGCAAATCAAGAAAACATCTTCATTAATTTGACAACACATGCGCAGCATTTAGCAAACGTGCTGCAAATACACACAACAAAACCAAATACATAGACGCGCTGCAAATACAGAAACGATGCTAAATGAAAAGCACGCAAACCCCGAAAACAAATGCAACAGAAAAACGCTGCGTCCAGTTTACAGTTTCTGGCGGCCACCGTAGGTTTGGGTAATTTTACACCTCACACTAAAACATCAGATATTTTGTAAGGTTGCACTTCTTTCCCTCCTTTTGTTTTAAATAGCTATAATCAGATGCAGTCACGCATTGAGTAGTCTCGCATTGCCAGGCGTACGTTGTGTGGTTGCTGTGAATGTCGTTTAAGCAGAAAAGCAGGATGACTTCACCTGTGTCGGAGGACGGTACGCTCTTGGTGAGCATGCTGTCTGTGATGACATTAAACACACTGAGAGAAAACACCATCGGGATGACGATGAGGCAGAACTGGAACACATTCTGCATGTAAGCCTGCAGAAAGAAAGAAATATCTAAATAAAAGTATTCAACTGAGGAGTATTTTCATTATAAACAAATGCCAATCACTTGAGCCTAAAGAAAGAATTCTTGTAGATATGAACACATTAGAAATTCCTCAAATTTGATAAGCTGTAACCAACACATATTTATATTAGCAGCATGGCACTATAATCAATCGTCATATGTCAATGTCGGTCGGTTCACCACTTTTGTCCAGACTTAAATATCTTCGACTATTGGTTTGATTGCCGTGAACATTTTTACACACAGAGGATGAAGCCTAACGACTATGGTGATCTACTGACTTTGACTCTAGCGCCACCAGCAGGTTCACACTTGTGGCTTAAAGAGGCGCTATGCAGTTTTGGCCATTTATTCGCTGTTGTCAAGCTTTTGCTCACAGGTTTCTCTATAGAGCTCCCCCTACAGCTTCAGAATAGATATTTGGCAGCTCCTATGTTTACTTGTGTCTGACTCCTCGCTCGGTCAGTCTACCGTTTCCTCTTTCTTTGTTCTTTCCGACAATGCTTTCCTAGCTTTCTGTTTCTTTTTTTCCGGCTCAGCCATGACGATAGTGTGAAAAACTCCATCACTACCTTGTTAGCCGGATGGGCGTATGTGTGCAGTGCCGTGAAGCAATTTGTTACATCGCGAGATCTGATATTACAGGATACTTCTTGGATCCTCCAGCTGAACGTTGCAAGGGTTTTTCCGCTCAGAGGCGCCAGGGGGGGAGCGAGACGACCACCATTCAATTCGAAAAAAGTCACATAACCATTCCAATGACTCCGAAGCTGTTCAGTTAAGGTAAATTAAGCTAAAAAAAATAGCAATAGTTCCCCTTTAAAGGGAAATGTTTAAACAACTATTGGATGGTTGGGGAAGAAATACAAAATGAAGGAAGTTAGGAAATAAATGAATTAAAAAAAATAGGACTGAAAAACAAGAAAAAACTAAATTGTTTCATTGAGCTGAAAAACAAACGCTGTTTTTCAAAGATCCTGAAAGATGGTCCAGTAAAATAACAACTTTTCCCTTTAAAAGACCAACTCTAAAAATAAATGAACTGGAAAAGCATCTCTTATCCAACCAGCATGCTCAATTTTTTTTTGTTTTAAAGTGCTCATATTATGCTCATTTTCAGGTTCATAATTGTATTTACAGGTTGTACCAGAATAGGTTAAAGGACAATTCCGGCGCAAAACGAACCTAGGGGTTAATAACAGAAGTGTACCCACTCTGTCTCTCTCTGGGACATGTTTTCATGCTAATCGAATGTGTTTGTAGCTTGAAAGAAGCTAGCGCGGACCGCTGATTAGCTTACAACGCTAGTATTCGGGGCACAGGGAAAGTAAAAACAAATCGCTATTTATACCAGAGTATGAGGGCGTGCCACGCTAGCAGCTAGGCGAGCATTATAACGTGTGTTACAAAATGACGCCCGTTCGTCTCCGAAGTAAAGGCTGGACTACAATAGAGCTGTTTGGAGCAGTTTGTGAACAGTGTTTTTTGTTGGAGATGGTGAGTCCCTTTGGGGTGGACTTTGGGCCTTTTGACTTTGTAAACCTATAACGTGTACAAAAAGATGTATAACACAATAAAGGAAAGGGGAAAAAGCCAAAAAGCATAATATGAGCACTTTAAAACAACAATTTTAAACACCCAATGTATTGTTGTCTATCCCTGCAAACAATACACTTGTTTTAATAAACACATAATGTACTTTAAATACTCCCCAGCTCTGGTGCGTGTGTATGTGTGTTTTTTTGTGTGTACCTGAGCCAGTCCCACCAAAGAAGAAACTCCGATGGACAGAAGCAGCAGCGAGTTCTCAGAGTATCTCGCTGTCAGCCGACCGATCACTCCTCCCTGAACAACCTGAACACACATCCAGGTTTTATCTTACAGTCTGATATCATCATGAGCTGCAGCCTTTAAAACATACGTAAGTCACTGAAATCACAATCAACCTCTCTTGTCTTTCAGTCTGTGTGACTCTTACCATTGAGGCTATGCCAAAATAAGCCATCAGATAGCCATTCTGCTCAGGTTGCAGCTTAAAGAAGTCCATTGCAATGATGGAGAACATCACTTGAAATATGCCTGAGGGAAGAGAAGAGCAATTCTTTCATTTGATTTGAGTTTCAGTACTTCAATAAAATGTCCAAAGTTGTTTAAATGTAACTCCTGTGAACCCACACTGAACAGACCGTTATTACTTATGTTATTTTTCTTACATGTTCCAGTCAGATTTATGAAAGTGGCCTCTAAACACATAGTCTTAAATAAACAGTTATTCAGACATAACAATATATTCAGTCTAATAGATCATCATGAAATTGAAGTGGGAGGCCACACATCAGGCTGTCACGATTTGTTGATTTATGTATGAAAGAGTTGGAATGGAAAGTGATAAATATATTGAAGTAAATACATTCCTGTATCTTTGATCAAACCTTTTCTCAGATGAACTCTTACCTGATGGCAAACCTGCAACTATCTTCACAAGAAAAGTCCGCTTCACACCTGGAAACTTCATCAGTCTTGTGATCTCTCCCAGGTTGAATATTGACTTGCTTTTGTTTTCACCTGTAGTAAATTCAAGAATAAAAGACCAAAAACTGATGTACAAACAGCCTGATACCTGCCAGATTACATAATCTCTAACTCAAATTTTCAAACCCTACAGTAGGATTTAAGAAGCACACAGGCTTTCTTTCATATAAAATAACAACTTTTCCTACCAAAACTAAATGAACTGAAAAATCTTCTCTTCTCCAACCAGCAAGCTTGATTTTTTTGTAGCACAATTTTAAAACAACAATTTTAAACACACAATGTATAGTTGTCTATCCCTGCAAACAATACACTAGTTTTAATAAACACATAATGTAGATGTACTGCTGTGTCTAACTCTTATTATCTTACAAATATTACATTTACATTACATTTGTATTAAATTCAAACCGTGCATGTCACATTTACACAGTTACACTAACAAGAACAACAAAGAACTAGATCAGTATCAAGTTAAGTTTATTTTTTTACTGTATATAGAAATTTCTTGATAGACAAAGACCCAGCCCGAGCTTCCTGAGAAGACGAGAAAAAACCCCTGGAAGAGGCAAAGTCTCCCTCGGACAGCTGGTAAAGATCCAAGAGCACATTTAAAGTTTTGTCCCTACAATGCTTAATTCGGACAGCATCTGGACTTTACTGGTGATTGGTGGGGGATGGGACACCTTTAATCTGTCTCCAGTTGACAGCTTGACTTTCTTTATCCTCTTGGCCACTCTGTTGCGCTGTTTTTCACAGCGGTGCCCCTTTTTTATGTCAGCCAATTCAATCCTCACTTTTTCAGTCTGACTTTTGTACATGTCCCTCTCTGCTGTTACTGCCTTCAGCTTTTCTTTCTGGTCTCTGACCGTCACCTGGCACTGTAGGAACTGCGCCGCTACCTTTGTCAGTTTTTCCAGCAGCTCCTCACACCGCTTCTGGGTTTTCCTCAGCTCTTCAGTCTGGGCGAGGAGCTCTTTCTGTAAGGACTCAACCTTCTGGAGAGGCACCTCTGGGCTGGGTTTTTTGAGCGTGTATGGTTTTTGTTGGATTATTAGTATTTTTTTCCCTATTTGATCCTCAAGAGCACGTAACCTTTTGGTCTCTTTGAGCTTCTCCTTCTGTGTGTGGAGCTCTTCCACACACTTTCGGAGCTCATGCCTCTGGACTTCTGCATCGCCGTCTATGATGCCCCTCTCCTTCTGAAGTGTCTGGTTCTCCAGCTTGAGGAGATGGATTTGCTTCATATGCTCTTTGCACTGACTGACCCTCTTGTTCATGGTCGATTGCTGGTTGCTGATCTTGTCACGCAACTCGGAGGATTCATTTTTGCAGCGCTGCAGCATGTCATTCAGGCCGTCTCGCTCTTTGATCACCTGGTCCCGTCGTTCCTTCAGGTGTAGCTGCTCGGCCCTCTGGGCGACAGCACCCTGCTTCACCGACTGCAGCTCTGTCTTCGTGGACTCCAGCTCCTCCTTTTGGGCCTCAGTCTGCTTGTGTAGCCGCCTCAGGTCTGTTTCCTTGATCGCCATCTTCTTACCCAACACCGACAATTCATTCTTGCAGTGCAACAGTTGGGTCCGCTGGTGGTCTCTGTTCTTGATCACCTTTTGGATTTTTTGCCGCTCTGCCTTGAACTGCTCAGCGTCAGTCATCAAAAAGTCTACTTTCTTCCTGAGGACCTCGTTTTCCGTCTCGAGGACCTTGTTTTTCTTCTTCGTGCAGAGATATTCCCGCTCAGCATCGGGAAGGATTGATGACAGTACATAATGGTGATAAGCTGACATGGGGGCGGTCTTATGCGAATGTTTGTCATCGGTGTCGCCTTTCTGAAAGCCCTCCATCTTTCCTGTTGATTTTCTACAGAGTCACACTGGGTCTCAATGAGATTTGAAATGTAAAGGTTTAGTCTCTTGTCACCTCTGCATTGGTAAAAGACCCATATTATGACATGACATTCCAACAGAATGTGATGTGATAAAGAACACACATTCTATAGTTGAGTGGGGCATTCTATTCTTGGGCACACACACGCACACACACACACACACACACATAAAATAAAATTTGAAATCTGTGTACCAAAAACATTGAGGGAAGTAGTTAACTCCAAGTCCCAAGGTGCATTACAGCAAGGAACATCCAATCACAAAGCTTACAATTCTGTAATGTGCTCCACTATAGTTTACTTTTGGATTCTGGGTCAATTTTTGGATGTATTCAGTAACTATGGCGCCACATTTTGTCCACATATCCAATGATCAAACCTCTGATTGTGGTATTCTCCATTGTAACAGTGGCTGAGGCTCATGGATATTATAGAACACCTTCCATGCCAAAATAATGGACAAAAGAAATTATAAAAATAATGAAAATTGGTAGTCATAACATAAACCTTTCTGTTTTTACTGTAACAGAGACAGAGTATTCCTGGTATTTACCCAAAATACAATTTTTTCTTCATTTTAACAATATAAAAATATTGTAAATAAATCTTAAAAAACATCGGACATTATTTTTTACTGCAAAAAGGTATGAGGAATGTGATTTTGGTAGGACTTTAACTCCTACTTCCTAATGCCTGTGTGCTATAAGCCTTAAAATAGTGTAGAGACGGAAGTGTGTCTTACTCTCTGTGTTGGTTGTTGGACCTTGAGCTTTGGTAGTTTTGGGGATGAACTTTAAAACCAATAGTAAACTGAAGGCACTCCCCACAGCACCAACACTTGCAGTAAATGTCTCCCTGAGAAAGACAAAGTAAAAGCAGAGTTAGGTGGACAAATATTTTGGACATTTTAGGTGTACTATAGATATAGTATACACTGTACATAGCCTGGGAAAACCCTGACGAACTTCTGGTAAATTTGAGATTTGCTCTGCAAGTCAGTCTGGCCAAGAGCCCATTCAAGGCCATTTTCAATTTTTCCAAATCGAGGCACCAATCACAACCGTTGACGCGGGCTTTACACGATGACGATAGCGCAGCGACAGAAAGCAGCTTTTTGTTTACATTCAACATAACGGCCAACGAAGCGCAGTAACCCGTTGATGCCGCTGTCACTGCTACGTCACCCGGATCGTTGGTCTGATTGGTTGAAGGACTATCCAATTGCGCCCAGAGGCATTTGAGCGGCGTCCGTTGGTGAAGCCCCTTTGGAAATGGGCTGTGAATGAACCTTGCCCAGGCCCACTCTCAGTTGCAACTGAGAAGGGTCTGGTGTCAACCAGGCTAGTGTATACATTTACTCTTTAAATTGCTGTTTGAGCAAAATACTCTTTTTAACCAATAATATGTATGCATTTACAGATTTGGCTACACATTTACAAATCTGAATACCGATTTGGAGATTATTTTTTTTACTACACATTTACAAATGTAATAAGGCACACACGGATTCTTTTACACATTCACAAATGTCAGTACATATACAGAGATTATTTCACACATTAACAGATCTGATTACACACATGAATAGAAATACAGTTGCACACCTCTCCACACACATGGCAAATAGCTGCTACAATAATGGCCCCATACAGGGGCAGCAGCATGTAACAAGGTGTCTAAGAATTGGTGTCTTACTTTAGAGAGAGACATTGGCAAAGAGAGTGGAGCAAAGAGCTTCCAGTGTGTAATCAGAAATAACTGGAACTAGTGCAGTGTATCCAAGTGCTCAAAAAACCAGCCACCTGTCATTATCTATGGGACTTTTTAAACCCTGGCCGCCTGATAAAACCCCCATCCACCTCCCCATCCTTCAGCACATCACACGATGTAAAGTCATCGTACACACATACAGTGACACTCACCCATAGCGTGTGTTAAGATGGCCGCCCAACGTGGAGCCAGCTATCATACCGACGCCAAAACACAGACCTAGTTTGGATAAAGCGTCAGCCCGTTTTTCAGGTTCTGAAAGGTCTGCAACGACCATCTGAGATGCTGCAGACAGGAGAAGGGGGAAGAAATAAAAGCAAGTGAAACTGCATCCATTTTTAGGATTATGAATAAAAAATAGAATTAGGATAAAATGGTATTTGTAAAAAGTAGAGTAACTTTGAACTATACTAAATATTTCATGGTTTCTGCATGCTGCTTGTAATATGCATTAACACTTGAAATCACCTATATTTAGCTCACAGTCATAATCCAGGCAAATACTTCTTATGTATTAGTAGTAGATGTAATAGTATGCAGTTAGATTGTTAGAAACCATTGACTGAGCAAGTAACGTAAATGTGAATATCGAATTTTCTAAAGTAAAAGCTTGAACATTGCTCAGTAGCAGAAGGGAGTGTCTTAAACGCCCAGTTGTTAATGTTTCACCATACTTATGCTCAGAATATGGATATGATGGCAATATGAAATTTGGTATGAAGGGGGGGGTTCTGTTCTTAACACTGGCCCTAATCCTCTCTGTCATGATTACAGACTTAGTTAAAACATAAAGTCAGCAAAGCAAGAAATGCGGAAGGAGTAATAAATAAATAACAACGAGTGATTAATCTAGACTAAATTATAATCTAGGTTTGAAGTTTAAAGGCCCAGTGTGTAACGTGTTAAGTTGTTCATTATCAAAATCTGTGTTGCCCGTTCACAAACTTGTCCTTTATTCATGAATATTTACCACCACCATCAATTCCAAGTATTCCTATTGACTTGACATTTTACATTTGCATGAACTGGGGTAGACGCTCCATATTCATGCTCCATCTTGAGATACGTTAGCCGGTAAGGGACATACAGGACATACTGCTCTGCCTTTCGCGTTTTCGCTGTCACACGATAAACTCACAGATGCTGCTAATGCTGCTAATGGGTATCGTAGCTTCCCGGACCCGGCAAGTTTGAAGAAGGAAACATGGAGGAACACAAGTATTCAAAATCGAAAATTTCAGGAACAGGAGTCTTCTTCTTCTTCGACCAGAAAAAGAAAAAGGATATTGAAAAGAGCAAGAGACTGGCTTTTTGAAGCGTGAAGGCTACCGTAGCTGTAATACGTACTTTGAACTGCGTGGTGCGAGAGAGTTGATTGCGATACATGATCTCAACGCTAGATGGGAGAAATTCCTACACATTGGACCTTTAAAATGTTGAACTGAGTGAGCAGCAGAATTGTAGATGAGTGGTGATTACCAGGTAGAACGTGCATGAAGACTGTGGGGAGTTTGTGGATGAACAGCATGGCAGGACTCTCTGCTATGGCCAGCAGCAGAAAGAAAACGACTGTTGCAGAACACGCCAGAGACAGAGCTGCTCGTGCTCCGAAGATATCTGCAAACCTGCAGACAACAACAAAACCCAGAAACCAAGTTTGTTTTCTGCCACAAAAAAACAGTGTAGGTACCTCCATGTGCGTCTGTAAAAGTAGCTATAACAGACACTTTTATATGTTGTTCTTACCTTCCAAACATAGGACCCCCAATCAACTGGATTACACCGACCATGGTTTGTAAATAACCCAACCACAAGGTGTCGAAGCCAAGTTTCTTCGCCAAATACTAGACAGACACATAATTAAAACACATATTTAAATTCACACAATCATGTGTAGCATGTTAACATGCTTAGAGCAGGTATTATCTAGAAACCAGATGAATTTCTTGCCAGGTAAGAAAACCACCTCTACCAGTCAACACATCCAAACTGTGACTTTATTTGGGTGACCATCGTTTTTTTCTGGATATCATGTATATTATGGCAACATTCATGTCATGTCATGCGATGGAAGATAGCGATGAAAAAGATTCTTGGGTGGAAATCAATTTTCTCCCACACCCTCTGCAGTCAACTACACGGTCACAGTTGGAAAAAGCTGTTCAAGCATTTTATTTTAGAGAATAGAAAGAGAAACCTTATAACCTATATATGATTGGTCTATGTTTACTGTACTGGGATTCTGCTTTTGTTTCTCTGGTTACATCATTAAATTGTGTCATATGATTTCCATTTCTGCCATAGTTCCTTGCAGCCTCTAGTCCAAAGGTAATAGTGGTCACAAGACTTTACAACAGTCTACCCAAAACAATAAACCACCTGGATTTGTCCAGTTTATCCAAGCCCCTTTTAAAATACCTTATTACATATCGATCATTGACCAATGTAGCCGAGCAGACAGTTCTGACATAGTCTGCATTCTGAGTGTAGCCTATTGCTTAAAAACAAAGGTGGAAACTGGAAAGTAACTAAATATATTTAATTGAATACTAAACTTTAGTACCACTTATAGGTAACTGTACCTTACTTGAGCTACTTGAAATAATGACTTTGCTAAACAATAGGCAGCTGCTGATGAACACAGCTGACATAACCCAAACCCACAATATGAATGCTTTTGCACAGTGGTTCCCAACCTGGGGAACAGGGACAGGACCCCCAACATCTGTGAGATGAATACCAGTATAGGAAATATTTTTTGCTAAACAGATAAATGCAGTTAAGCATCTAACCAGGAGTGCAAAAAGCAGAGTTATGTAAATATGTACATTGGCAAAATACAGAATAAACAGCTAAGGGGTAGATACACACTACAGTATGAACAGTGTGTTATAAATTTGCTAAAATTATTATTCAAAGCCAAATATTTGTACTTGTCTTAAAACGTGTTTGGTAGGCCTATTAGGTAGTCTCGCTTTGCCAGAACCTCCTCCAAAGCACGCTAGGTGTTAGGACTTTTATTTTGTATAGGATTTAAATACAGTATGGCTACTTCCTCCAGCACTGAATATAATTAACGTTATATAACTATGACATAAGCCAATCTAACTGCAATAATGAGAACTTTTGATTAAGTCAATGTAAGTATATGTTGCTGATAATACGTACGCCTATGTACATTTATTTAAGTGCATTTGTGAATGCAGGACTTTTACTTGTAATTAAGTATTTTTTAAATGTGGTATTGAAGGAACTACCCCCAACTGAGGATGTGAGGGTGCTGCTGTAAATTAGTGAAATTGCAACAAAGACAACTACTGTTAACGTGTCATATAATACACATAATCACTTTCACACTTCTCATAAGCATGGCCATTTGTCAATAACAACATCAGTGACGCGTCCTTGCGTTCATGACAGGCACGGAAATCTTAGCTTCCTGCTCTTGCCATAATAGAAATACTTACAGGGGTGACAGAAAACTGTAAAAACATCCATGTGATATCCAAAGCAGCGATGAGGTAAACGACGTGAATAATTTTCATCCTCTTCGGTTGGTCTGTAACGTTAGCCTGGGTGGGAGCTGAAGCTCTGGAGGTTTCATCGGTTGTTTCTCCTCTTCGACTCATTTTGCTTCATGTAGAAAACACACGTTAATGTTACCGCATAGAGTTCAGCTAACACAGTCGGTGGGCATCAACCTGCGAAACACAGTACCCTTTGACTCGGTGAACTCTCACATAATCTAGCTAACCTGTTAGTTGTACATTGGAACTGAACAAAGAGACGACCGGAAGGCGTTAGAGTACACGTTAGCACTAAAAAGTGTAATTCCATATGTTTGTTTATGTTAACGTACATAAACGTCTTTAAATAAAGTTCCGTGGCCCGGAAATTGGGACGTTTTCTACAGTGATGCATTCAATATATCCTACTTTGATTGTACTTTTCGGTTTTCTCGCTCAAAGCACATGGTTTTTGTACCTTACTTAAGTAAAAGTTGCAATACTACAACTCCAAAGTAAGTATCCTCCAAGTATTCACATATTTTACATGGTGAAAGTAGCAATACCACAATTTAAGAAAACAAAATAATAGTTGACAAAACGTACCCTAAATTAAAAATGTGCTCAACGTATCAAAAGTAAAAGTACTTATATGCAGCTGAATGGCCACTGCCAGTGATATATCCTACTTCTGGAATATTGATGCATGTAAACTATATGTTTGCCAACATATAGCCCAGTTGCAAGGGCATTTGAGCAGTGTAATGTCATGCCTTAACCTGGATGTTATTTCGAGTTAATGGATGATTGAAGTGGGAATCATCACAGTGTAGATCTGCTTAACGAAAGGCAGTCTCTTACCCCCTCTTGTGGTAGAATGCGCTGATACTACAGATGACAAAACAGTTCCAATATTCATGGATAACATCTGGACCCAAATACTTGCAATTGCATTCTTTTTTGGCCAGTAATTTTATAATGTTATGAAGTATATGTGATTCACACCCTTAGCTACAATAAAGTCATCAAGCAAATCTACAAACATAAATAATGATCTATATTGTCCTTAAATGTCTTATGGATACTAAATGCATGTTCTTGCTCAGCATGAGTGGGAGGAGGAGCGAGGTGAAATTGGAGACAACCCACTGCTGATGAACACAGCTGACATAACCGAAACCCACAATGACCCACAAATATGACTGCTTTTGAACAGTGGTTCCCAACCTGGGGGACAGGGACAGGATCCCCAACGGTAATGGGATATGAATAGTAATACCAGTACATATTTTTGCTAAACAAGAAAACGCAGAAGCATCTAACCACAAGTGTACAGTCATACAGTGGTAATATACAGAATAAACAGCTAAGGGGTAAATAGGCCTACACGCTACAGTATGAGCAGTGTGTTATGAAATGCTAAATATGTAATTAATTAGAAAACGTTAATGTAACCTTTTTGGGCAGGGAAAATCATTCTTATTTTGAAGTCCGTGAGCGACCTCCTCTCGGAAGCCAATTTATTTTACTAGGATGGCGAAGGCATGGGGAACTATATGCGTTAGAAAGTTCCGTTACAGTCAGTCTTCGGCTGTCATAAATAAATAATGACTGACGCAAAGCTCAAGTGATGATCCGTGTATGTTCTCTTAATACATCCCGGTGGTGCGAGACGTATGGGTGTGATCTAGCGCCTGCGATCTACCATAAGGAAGGCATGACCCGCCCCCTCTGATTGGCTAGTACATGGTGCCTTCGTTGGTGGGGTTGGTTAGGTTTAGCTAAAAGGAGTGGGATTGGTTGAAGTTAGAATGGTAAACCAATTAAAGACAGAGTCAGTCAGAATAGGGCGGGACATGCCTTCGCCATCCTGGAAAAAAAAAACGTTTTGCTTTTTTTTGGGGGGGGGGGGATACTTGCATCCCGGAAGTATGCTCCGATGTGATATCCTGTCCCCTCTGTTGTGTGTGTGGGGGTTGTCGGAACTCAACTGACTGTCAGATGAGGATCTCGATTCATCCTTTTAAGTTACATTTTTCTCATTTTTATGGCATGTAGATAGCCGATACCACAGAGCGACAATGCAGATTCTCACTCCTCACGTTTACTGGGCTCAGCGGCATGGAGAGATTTTCCTCCGGGTGGAACTGAGCGACACAAAGGTAACGTTAGGACCACAACATCCAACTGGCTGCTTTCAGCTTTAGCTAACTCACAAAAACCTGTCGTTTACTGCTCAAGTGCGAATGTGTTTAAATGTCTTTAAACATTATGATGTTAATGCTGTGTTGGGTATTACGTAACGTTACTCCTGTAGCGATACGGTTAGCATAACCGTTAACGTTAGATAGCTATCTTAAGTGATGCTGTTCAGTAACGTTAATAATATGGCTAACTTGACCTCTGACGTTTATTTGTGATGGCCAGAAGAAAACTAATAATACACATTTGTTCTGTGTTCAGAAAATGTATTTATGTTTTTTGCCGCCTAAATAACATTCAAACGGGTAACGTTATACGTTTAATTTCTGTCTTCGTAGTCATAAAACGCTAACGTTAAATGCTATGTCCATAGTATATCTACGTGCATGTCTGTTTAACGTCACTGTAATGTCGTAAAAAAAGTTGTTGTCCAAACTAACACTATAAAACATAAATGAATTAATGGAGAATAACAGTTGAAAATGACTTCCTTATTTTGTAGGTACACTCCATAGTTCAACTACGACAATACTTCTGATATTATCAGATCAGTCAATCAATTTCAATTTAACAATGTCAATGTATTTGAAATGTCAAATCATATACCATAATATTCCAGTTAAATGTTGAGCAATCCAAGATACTAGCTAAGCCCAGCTCAATTTCAAAATGCACTAAGATGTTTAATGATTTTTTTTGAGCCAGTCAAACCCTGTAGTCAGAATTATCTATATTTAGTCAGTTTGGGTGGGTTATGTCTTCACCTCATCACTGAGTATCTAACCGACTACTATAATTTCATTCTGCTGACCGTGTGTTTGCATTAGTAACATGAAATGCAGGTTCCCCTCCTCTCCATCCTCGTCCTGCATCTGTTAGACAAATGTCTTATAAAAGATGCATGGCCTTTCATTGTTGTTATGGATCTTATTTAAGCCTCTTAGGAGAACTGAAACAGGCTGATAGAAGAACACCTGTCATGTTGAGGGCTGGATATCTTAGAATTTTTTTTGGGGATTTGTGATGCCAATACCGTTACCGGAATTTTGACACTGGTTCCTGAACGATCCTTTTTTCAATACCAATTTTTTTACTAATCCATTTTAACAAAAAATAACATTAAACATTACGGTACAAATCCTTTTTTCTCAGCTCCTTTACACCAATGTGACACTAACTGTAGTTGATCCTTTCAACATACAACACACACAAACATGGTTCAAAATTAGCACCATCTACTAGCTGGTAAAATATGTAAGTGGCTGGTAGATTTGCTTCACTCACCAGCCAGAAAAACAATGGTAATCTATTGAGTGGCTTGTAAAATTTGAACATTCACTAGGCATTTGGCTGGTGGAAGAAAAAGTTAACTTTGAACCGTGCACACAAATGAGCACAGTCTCTTAGATTTACGTCTTCAGCAGGAACCAATGGGCTTCGGCTTTAGTGCAGCATAAAGGGTAGGGAAGTCTCTAAGTATTGAGAGACTAGCGCATAACATTTGTTTTGATCTTTTCATGGGATTTATTGACAGCAAGACATTATCGAATATTACCTGACTTATCCTTTAATTTTTGATTGGTTGTGATGGCTGCCTTTTGTGTTTTTTAGAATCTTGACATCAGCCTGCAAGAAAACAACACACTTCAGTTCAGAGGTTAGTATTATCTTCATTGCTGCATGTAAAGAGGGAAAATATGTTAATAAGAACCATTCAAGACAGTTGCACAATGACAATTTTGAAGTGAAACATTCTAAAATATTCCAAATACCTTCACATTATTTATGACATCTGTCATGACAGCAATTTCTGTATGAAACACATTGTAAAGCCTAATACTGTTATACTATTAAAAATATAATCTTATTGTTCCACAGCACAGGGCCATGGAGCTAAGGGAGATAATGAATACAAGTTCAGTTTGGAGTTCCTGGAACCTGTTAGTCCTGAGGTATTCATCTTTTATTCATCTGTGACTAATAAGTGGTGAAATCCATTGTTATATCGAAATTAGTTGTTTTTGCATCATTGTAATACGATTTAAATGAAATGCCAGAGTGCACAAGGTCAGCTATTGATTTGATTTCCCACAGTGTCTGGTATTAACTTACAGATAACTGGAAATAAATATTTTTAACAAAATAATGGCATTTAACTTAAAACGCAATAAAGACCAACCATTTTATTTGTCTAGTTTTTAACATATTCTGCCAATACAAAACTTCTGCACAATAGCACATTTCATCTAATTTTCCTTTTGCTATTCAGATGAAAAATCCACAGTTTTATCATAACTGTAGCACAGTTTCTTCTTGTTTTCTTCTCGGGTACAAAAGAACGAACTGTTCACACAACAGCTACTCACATTATGTCATTTCCTTTTGTGTCAAAGTAAAAAAAACAACCTCATATACATTTTCTAATACTTTGTTTTCAGATCAACCATAAGTCCACCCAGCGTCAGGTGGACATCAAGATCAAGAAGCAGGAGGAGCGCTGGTGGGACCGGCTGACACTGCAGGAAAAGAAGCCTCTGTTTTTGGCTCCGGACTTCGATCGCTGGCTGGACGAGTCCGACGCAGAGATGGAGCTTCAGGCTAAGGTAGGAAATAACAAATAAAAGACCACTCTGATGAGACTAACATTTTGTCTACCATGGAAAAGGGTTTTGACTGCTAATGCAAAGCTGGCATGAGTCGGTTGTGAACGCAACCAAATGTAGTCTTTGGGCGTTTTCACACCTGAAAGTCCGAACTAAGGTCCGGACCAAGGTTCATGTTTTTGTTACATTGTATACATTTGATCCGGTAAGTTTTGGTTTCACACTGCAGTTATGCAAGCGCACTAAAGATCTATACGTGACAAAACTACATCCTGCCGTCATCACATACGTGAGCTGCGTCTCCAGATACTTATAACCGATTGGTTTTTAGACGGGCTTCCCCGTCCTCTCGTATCCTCTCTCTGTGTCTGAGTTTTTTCAACTGACTGTTGCTCTCCCCCACTGACTGCTGCTCTCCCCTAGCCTACTGCTGCGGCTCTTTTGGTTTTGTTGTGATGTTGAGAAGCAAAGACACGGGAACTTTCTTCCTGGAGCATTTATTCAGAGACAAACGGAATCCTACACTGTACATTTACTACCACTTAACAAATAAACTGCTGATGTATTCTCTGCTCTGATAGCCGACAGCTGTCTGCTCTGAGCACTGACACCGTTACTGTCTCTCACGTACACATAAGCACTGAGCTATTCCTTATAGGAGCTTCCCCGGTCTTGTAACACAAGGAGAGCCTGCCAGACTTCTTGTATTTGGTCCGAAAGTCCGAGCCATCCAAAAAATGCTTTCACACTATAAACGAACCGGACCATGGTTCAGTTTGGTCCGGACCAAGACCACCTCTTTTTATCGGACCACAATTTAGGTCTTTTGATCCGGACCGTGGCCCGGGGGAGGTTTCACACCTGTAATTTTGGTTCGGATCAAACTGAAAAGTCTGAAAGTCCGGACCAAATGAGGTATGTGTGGGTAATCTCAAACCTCAAACAGGTTTTATGGGATTATTATAGTCTCAGTTAGGACAGTTGGTGCAGCCAAGAAAAAAAGAGGTCTGGGTGAAGCTACATTTCAGCCTGTTTTTTCTCCTCTTGCCCACAAAAATTAGCATTTCTCATTCTGGTCTAGCATTTAGGCCTGCACGATAAATCGTTATAAAATTGCGATTTCGATTCACCCCTGTTCCCAATTTAATTTTGAAATGACTTCGATTTATTTATTTATTTATTTTTTTTTGGATTTATTTTTTTTCTCCAATTAATTTATTGAAAGCATTTGACATTGACATGTTTTAATTATGTTAAGACATGTTCAAGGAGTTCAGACAGAGCATTCATATTTTGTTGATGGAAATCCTCAAAAGTTATTCTTTTGGTTATTTTGTAGACGCTTTAATTTTCTTTAATTTCCCATGGGATCAATAACGTTTCTTATGGGGCCTTTCTTATTTCAAATTAGCAGTTAAATAAAAAAACAACACTTTATAATGTTACACTGTGTGAATATCACTAATTGCTCTACAAACTGCACTAGTTTGTTAATGCACACTTCTGTGTAAATGTATTCCTGTAATGTTTTGAGAGTTCATCATTTACATTCACTATATTAAAACAAGTGAAGATTGCCATACTGTAAATAAAAAACACAATGAAGAACATGTTTGGTCATTGCAGAGTGAGATTCTGATGATGTGATGTCTTTCAGGAGGAGGAGAAGATTAACAAGATAAGTGTGGAGTCAAGAGTTCGTAAAGACCGTGAGTCACGCTGAGCTCTTCACCTGCAAATATCAAAAGCTCTCAGAAATGTTTCTGATATGAGCTGTCATTGATTCAACATGTACTGTCCTGTAGGAGGAGTTTTAGCGACGTTAGCATCAGTTCATTTGAGTTATTTTCTTCTGTCCCTCAGCATACCTCGGGCTGAAGAAAGGCTACTTGTTTATGTACAACCTGGTGCAGTTCTTGGGATTCTCCTGGATCTTTGTCAACATGACGGTTCGACTCTTCATTCTTGGTCAAGGTTTGTAAAAAACCAACACTTGTGAGTCAATGAAGTGATGTTTATATCCAGGTAATCTGCCACAGAAAGGCAAAGTTACTTGCAGAGAATAATTCTGACTGGCCAAAGTAAATTATACGTGTCATGTTAATTAAAGGTTGTGCGACCACAGCAAGCTTCAGTCTTATTTTCGTAGTTTGGGCCGTAATTCCTATCGGCCATCATTTTGTTCTCACCAAGTTAACTGTTGAGGTCTGGGAGCACATCATCATCGCCACAACCAAGTCCAAAGGGGCGAGAAACAGTCAGACAATCAGACAGGTTGTAAACAAGCCAACAGTTTAGCCAGTGTCAGTAGTAATCCTTCATTGCACAGGAAACCGGTGTGCTCACAACTACGGTATGTATGGTAGGTCAAAGTTAACGTAGGAAGTCCGTCTGTAAACTGTGATATTTACAACGGACAGTTTGAGTAATAATGTTACTGTTCGCATTTGTTTGCTCTTCCAAATAAGTTGTCTAAACTGCAGGTTTGTTTACAACCTGTCTGTTGTCCTTATGTTCTTATATGTATTTTATGTCATTTGAGCCTGCCCTGGCAAGACAAATTTCTGTCACTCGAGACAAACAATACAGTTTTTCTTATTTTATCTTATCTAGTCATCTGGCTGCTCGTGTTTTGTGTCATGTCTGACATTTTTTATTGATGTGTCCATGTTTCTAGAGCTCAGCTATTAGCTTGGTGAGTACAGAGTTTAGGGCTGCAACTAACGATTATTTTCATAGTCGATAAATCTGTTGAATATTTTCTCGATTAGTTGTTTGCTCTATAAAATTTTAGAAAATGGTGAAAAATGTGGATCAGTGTTTCCCAAACTCCCAGGATGACGTCCTCAAATGTCTTGTTTTGTCTACAACTCACAGATATTCAGTTTACTGTCACAGAGGAGAGAAGAAACTAGAACATATTCACATTTAACAAGCTGGAATCAAAGAATTTTTACTTTTGTCTTAAAAAATTACTCAAACCGACTAATCGATTATCAAAATAGTTGGCGATTCATTTAAAAGTTGACAACTGATCGATTAATCGATGCAGCTCTAACAGTTATCATAACTGAGATGGCCAAAACTATGAAGATAAGAACCACAATAATGACTGAGTTCACCTTTTAAATCTCACTTTGAACAATTTATTTAAAGGACCTAAGTTGTGTATTTTTGTGTTTCAGTCTTACCTACTTTTGTGTACGTTACTGCCAACCATTTTCACAGACATACTGAACGTTTAATGACTGATTTTGCACTTTCCAGGCAGCTGCTATTTTCAGTTCAATTCAGTATGCCATAAACGGCTGCTTGCAGAGACCTGAAACCTGCACATCACATTTTATTTTTAGTCTCCTTAATGTCACTTGTATTGTTCTTGGGCTTTATTCAGTACATCACACGAATCTCTGTAAAAGTGAGAACAAAGACACTCGTGAACCAGTTAAGTACAAGCAGAATTGGCAGACTGTACAGGGAGTAAATAAAGATAATTAAAAAAAAAAAAATGGGAACAAAACAAACAATTGTACTGCTTAATAGCTTTTGAATTGTATAGACTAAATAATGAATAAATAAAATACTGTAATTAGCAATTTCTGGGTGAGTGTTAATGGAACACAAAAACATATAAACATAATTAGCACAACCGTGCAGTAAAATAAAACAAGCAGCAGGTCCAATAAAACACAGAGAGAGAGAGAGAGAGAGAGAGGTCTGTGTTTTTGTTTGTGAACAGCTATTCACAGATGAGCTCATTTGAATTGAAACAGGAACACGACCCAGCAGGGATTTGTTTTGCAAATGATGAGGATTATGGATAGTGGCTCATGCAATGTGCTGTTTAATTATGTCTTGTTTTTGTTTGCCACAGATTCGTTCTATGATACCTTCCACACCACGGCTGATATGATGTATTTCTGTCAGATGATGGCCGTGCTCGAGGTCATTAATCCCTTGTTGGGTCTGGTTAAGACTGGATTTCTCCCTGCCATGCTACAGGTAATACAGGGAGACAGTCACTTCTCATTGTACTGTGATTTCAAGCCTGATGACAAAAACAAAAAATATTTACTGTAAATCGTAAAAGGAGTATTCACATATGCGCTGTTGCCGAAAGTATGTGGACACTCAGACATTACACCCATATGGGATAGTTAAACATCTCACTGCAAAACCATAGGCATCAATCTGCTGATAGTCTCACATTGCTAAGCGCCGCACGGAGCCACAGTGCCGCTGCAAAATTGCCTCAGGAAGGAACTTGTTTTGGTGGAACATGTGAACGTTTAAAAATTGTTTTAGTCATGCGAGAGAAAACTCTGGATTTACCCTGCAGAGATCTGAGGAGCAGTTAACCATAGTCCTCATAAACCCACCGGAGTTTAAAATGCCAACACAAAGGAAGCGGAAGGAAACGGACATCTGGCTGAAAAGAGGTGCATCCGGGGGAATTTCTGGCAGCACCGGAGCAATCCCGCTCGATGGTGTTTTAAGCCCCCAACGTCTCCTTCCAGGCAGCGCTGCGACCGATGACTTCAAGGCACCTAACCCTAACCATAACCATAACCATTGCCTAATCGACTTCAAGGCAGCGCTGCGACCGTTGACTTCAAGGCACTTAACCCTACCCATAACCATTGCCTAATCCTAGTGAGACTTTGGGGCCTTAAAACACCGATAAACAGCAATCCCGGAAGTGGAACGTTGTGGATATAGACTAATCTGCTGATAAAGCAGCCTCCACTCTTCAGGTTTCAGGCTTTCCATCAGATGTTGGAACCTGGCTGCAGGGATTTGATCCCATTCAGACTCCAGCCAATCCATGCAACCTCACGTCTCACAGGCATAAATGTGTTTATTTACGCTTCAAGTCAAATATCTGCTTTCAGGTAGGGCTGCACGTTATGAAGAAAATATCCAAATGCCATTATTTTGACTGATATTGCGATTGCGATATGATTCACAATATTGGAGGGAATGATCATTTTTGCATCATTATTCTCATTTTCATTGAAAATTAAAAGATATTAAAATGATCAAAGTGTGATTTTTGCAAGGATCTGCACCAAACTGTAGGATAGGATTTGTAGGCTGCGACGTCTCTGCAACACCACAATACTTAATTCAGAATGGTTTGACACATATTTTGCCTTTAATAAATAGCGTGCCCCCCAGCGATTTGGATATTGCACTAGTCCATATTGCGATTGCGATAAAATTGTGATTAATTATGCAGCCCTACTTTCAGACCTGGAAGGCATTCATAGTGTTGCACTCAGTTATAAACATGATAAGTGACAGAAATTGTTATCCAACAAATTTTAAAAGCGACTTTGAGATTGTTCAAACGTTGCTTTGCCTGCGCAACCAACAGTTCCAATGGAGGTTACTGGCCCCTTAAAGGTGTTGGATGGGGTTGAGGTCAGGGCTCCAGTCATGTTCTTCCACAAAGTCTGAAAACCATTTTTTTTATTTAACCTTTATTTATTCAGGGAAGGTTCACTGAGAGGCAGCCTCTCTTTTGCAGGAACACCCTGATCACATTCACACACTTGCACACATTCATACCTGGAAGCTGCCCAGTACAACCACAGTCTGATCTGCTGGCCACTGAGCAGCTCCACTGGAGCGGTTGGAGGTTAAGGGCCTTGCTCAAGGGCACCTCAGTGGTGGGAATGAGGGAGGGACAAGTGCTGCTCTTTCACTTTCCCCACCCATATTGTATCCTGTTGGTCTGGGGATTGAACCGACGACCTCCGATTTCTTTATAGATGTAGCTTTGTGCACACGTTTATTCTCTTGTTGAAACAGGAAAGGGTTTTCCTCAAACTGTTGGAAAAGTTGGCAGATCACCATTGTCTACACCGTATGCTGTAGCATTAAGATTTGAGTTCATCTAAACTCTAGTGTGGTTAATCTGAGATCTGTCTTTATTGTGCTCTGTGATGTCGCAGGTGACAGGGAGAAACGTCATTCTCTTTGTTATCTTCGGCAGTTTGGAAGAGATGCAGAACAAACCTGTTGTCTTCTTCGTCTTCTACCTGTGGAGCACCATCGAGATCTTCAGGTCCACTCAGATCACCTTCCACCCCCCCCCCCCCCCCATCTCTGGTGAACATGTGTTGTTGCCTTCTGTAACATCAGCTCTTCCTTCTCCACATCAGGTACCCATTCTACATGCTGGCCTGCATCAGCACAGAGTGGAAGCTGTTAACGTGGCTGAGATACAGCCTCTGGATCCCTCTGTACCCACTGGGGACTGTGGCTGAAGGTTAGTGACTAGTTTACTGAGAAAATTGTGGCATAAACAAAAGTCGGGGGAAAGTATAAGGGGTACACATGTTAGTCGTTGCTGACAGTTTGTCGTTCTGTGCATGTTTCCAGCGGTGGCTGTGATCCAGTCCCTGCCCATCTTTGATGAGACGCATCTGTTCAGCCTCCGCCTCCCTGCTCTGCTGGGACACTCTATAAGCTTCTCCTACACTCTGCAGCTCTACCTGGTCCTCATGTTCCTGGGTGAGACATCCACTAACACACTGCCATCCTCTCTGACTCACCTTCTACATCTGACCAAAACAGCCAACTAAACCCTAACATTACACCCACAGGCCTTGATAATACCTTTTTGGTACGCTCACGCTGCTGGCACGCCTGCTATCAGGGTTTTTTTTAACGTTAGTTAACATTACCGGCAGAAACACAAGACGCGTTACTGCATAAAAGTAACGAAAGAGGCTGCTAATTAGTCAGGTCAAAAAGGTTGCTTACAAAATCAACTTTTGAAGAGGAAATGTCTTACATTTAAAGTGTGTTCTGTACGATAAAATCAAAAAGGTAATAGTTCGTAATCAGAATCATTTGGTTCATGTCGTTGATGAAAATATGAAATAAAAATGAAAACATCATAGTTTCCAACGGTTATTAATTATTTCAGGTTGTTTGTTAGGTTGTCTGAATAACAACCTAAATTTTTTCTTCCATTGAGGAAATTCAGGATGTCCGTTGATTTGTTATAATTGTAAAAGGCAAACTGGGACTTCATGCCCATTGGAATCTGCCATGCCTGTTGTGTTGTAGTTAGTTTATTTAATGTAAACATTTAAAGACCATTAAAGTGTTCCACGTGTTTTACCGTATTTATGACAAATTCCTTTCAATTGCCTTCATTTCATTACACCATAAAAATCAACTTGCTCAAGCTACAAACTTGTTCATCAGAGTCTAAAAGTCAAATCTGCTTTTGTTTTTGTAGTTACTGCCATTGGTATCTCTTTTAAGTGCACACTGATTAAAAAAACTAAAGGAGACATGGGGCCCTATTTTAACAATCTAAGCGCATGGCACAGGTGCGTTTAGGGCGTGTCCAAATGCAATAGGCCAAGAATTCACCTGAACACACCTCCCTGTAAGACCAGCACGCCCATGGGCCAAAAGATGGGCGCAGGTGCATTTGCTATTTAAACAACGTGGGCGCTAGACGGTCTTTAAATAGCAAAGACACTTGCGTCTGGCTTTGTGCAAGATAGGGCCCATGATGTTCACTGTGATGGATTACTTTACTAAACCAAGCATGCTCAGATTCTTTGCACTTTGATTTTCATAGTGTAATGAATTGAATAGAAGGTAGTGCCTGCCTGAAATGTAAAAAAACAAACAACTTAACTTAAACACTGGCCCGCGTTGGAAAATCTAAAGTATGTGTTTTTTTTTTAGCAATCGCACGCTACCAAGGGTATGCTTCTTAGGTTTTACTTTGTCAAATCATAGGGAAGCAGATCGTAAAATCTGACTGTATTTTCAGACAGGGACTTTCAGTAGTCCTGTGTAAACATGTCTCTGGAAATGGTGTGGATGAATTAATGAATTAATTGTGTAGTGCTGTGCAAACAGGGCTTTTTTTGTGTTTGTCTGCTCTGACAAAAAAAAAAAAAAAGGTTTGTGTAGCCATCCGATGAGACAAACATAAACTAGTGTATCAACGTAATGCTGACAGAGGTTTCTTCTCCTCCCCAGGACTCTTCTTCAATTTCCGCCACCTGTACAAGCAGCGGAGGAGACGATACCGCTCGAGGAAAAGGAAAGTCCACTAACTCACCAGCACTTTTATTTTCCACACACCCTGAACTGCCGTCCACATAAAGATAAAGCAGCTGTTTTCTTTTCCTCTTATTGCCTTTTTATCATCTTCCTATACACACACACACACACCTTGACCTGATAATGGAGTACTGGTTACCTTATTCCACCGCGTGAACTGTTAAACTTCTCCAGACCAAATCCTGTAAATCTTGTAAAAAAACTAACATCTCAACGACTCACTTTAGAACACTGTACAGGTTGATCCAGTGCTTCACTACTACCATGTTTATTCTCTTAATAATGTCCATAATTAATGAAGATTTACTGTATCTCTGTGTCTGCAGTCACTGTCTAAGGTTTTGTTATGACAGAAATATTTTATGGATTTTTCTGTTGATTTCCTTGTTAGGGTAACGAGAGAAGTGTTTACTTTATAAACATGTAGGAGTAATTTGTTTTAGAGTTGAAAATAATGCGGTTTAGGAAAACAATTTCCTTGTACAAACACACTGCAACAGATCAGCCATTTTTGCTTTATTTATACCTTGTTGGTTCAAAAATATTATTACCCTCAAAACTGCTTTTCAAAACATGTTTTAATAGTCTTTTAACCCAGTAATTACAAATCAGATCCTTCACAGTCAATATTGATTAACCTTTATATTTTGTTGTATTGTTGTTGTGTCTTAATGCAATTGAAAGCCAATACGGTTTTGATACTCTCTCTGTTGGTGTGTTTAAGGACGCTTCGGTCTCTGGGGAATGTAGAATTTTCTGCATTATTTTAAATACAAGAGTCTGCAAATGAATATGTTCATCTCCCTGATGTCCACGTTTGCTTGTTTTCGTCTAGGTGTTATTATCTGAAAAGCCTGTAAACAAAATGCTTGTTTTGTTTCTCAAATGTCAGAATGTATTTTAGAGAGAGTTTGAAAATTGTTCCTGCTTGCGACTGCATGAAGAGGCAACAATCTCAAGTTTCACGGCTCTGCAAGTTGAATGTGAACTTGTAGATTCTTTAAAAATAGAGATTATTTCAGATGCCTTTGCATGAAAAGACTTTGGCTCTTAACTATGAATCAAATTTAGATGCTTGTTGTTGTCAGAGGTGAATTACGAAAACTGAGCCTTTCCATTCACTGCTTTGAATAATAACAAAGCATGCAAATGACTGTAGAAAGGAATATTTATATCTGCTTACACTATCCTTGCTTTACTTAAATTTGATTGGTAACAACACACATTTATGACCTACAAATGTTTTTGTCCTGCGAAAGTGTAACTGTTTTTGTTGAAAGATGCAAGAGGGACATGGCTCAAAATCAGGATTTTAGAGTTGTTAACTGTGAATGATACATAATGAATCATGTAATGTGATTGTTTAAAACGCATAAAACTATTATGTGATGCTTTATTTTATTGTAATACTTATTCTGAACTTCTTAAATCTTGCCCCTGGCAAATACCCCCCCCCATATTATAATAAAAAAAATAATAATACTGAAACTAATAAAATCTTAACTAAAACTAATATTTTTTAAATAAGACAAACTAAATTAAAACGTGCAGACCCACTCTGGAAAACTAACTGAATTGAAAACGATGAAATTAAAATAAAAACCTATGAAAATACAAAACTACAATAACTCTGAAGCCCACACAGTTGATCCGTGTCAAAGTTCTCCAGATATTGTCTCATTTTTCTACAAACAAAAACCTACAACACAATAAAAGTTCTACACGTTGTTTGAACCAGTTCATAGGGTGAGAACTGACAATTATACATTTTTTAAATTTTAAAACATCCTATTCAGTACATATCTTGGACACAATTCTTTTTAACAAACCAACTTTAAAGATTTAGTGCGTAACTTTTTGATATTAATGAACGTCCGTTACATTCAAGCCGTTGCCAAATGAGTTGCTACAAAGCTAATTAAGACTATCAGCTCCACACAACTCTCTCTGTATTTCTCAGTATGACTATGTTCAGAAGATTATCTTCACTCGAGTGAAGATAATGACCTCTTCTGAAGAGTCCATCATGTTTTTTTAATCATCCGTGTCCTCCTTGACTACTAGCAACTGCGTGGAGGAAGGGGTTGGGGTGAAACGCGATCACAGAAGGCTTGTATCAGGTGGACGCACCAACAGAATTGTCATTACTCAGAATTCCTCATGGGAGAGACAGAAACTACACACTATAGCTTTAAGGGATACTTATTAAAAATGTGTGGTTAATGTTAAAACATCCTGCATATTTGTTTTACTCTAATATTATTTGTATCAGCATCAGGAATCCCGTAATTAAAAAAAAAATATATATATATATCGTCCCTACTGCAGCTTTAAACAGGAATGTGCGTGCTCATATTTTCTCGGACAATTCATGTCTTTATCGAGCAGCAGCTTCTCGAAAATCTTGTGGATTTCATGAGTAGATTCGAGCTGTACTCCTGACGATGAACACACTAACTCTTAACATTATCTTGAGAAAATCTTGTGGCTGAACAGGCAGATTTGACTTGAACATTTTAGCAGTATGTCCTAACAAATATTGTGCAACTTTTCTGATCTTTTGTTTAGTTTTATTACTAGTCTTTGTTTTGATGGTTTGTTCCATTTGGAGCCCACATGTCCCTACTGAACCGTCCGACATATGAAAAACGTAAACTCAGCGTCCAGGAAGTCATTACTGTAAACTTGTACTCTGAAAGATCAAATATTCATCCGTGTTTTATTAATGAAAGAAATATTTCAGTTCTTGGTAACTGTCCTGATGAGCCATCCACTTCCTGTTCTCATTATTTTTTTTCCCACTGACTGTACATGAGTTCTTTGCTGTCTTTTGTCCTTTCCAATCTGTTCAGCTTTGAGCCTTTTCTTTGTTTGGTTTTATATTTCTTTTTTTGTTGATTTTAATTTGTTTGTCTATATATATTTAGATTTTTAAAGGTGTCTTTTGGTAAGGATGTGTAGTGGACATACAGCTTGATTAAGACATTTTATTGCATTTCAAAAGTCCTTATGCAGGCAAATTCAGAGTTGATTGTAAGTCACAATTAATGGTGCTCTGATTAAAATAAACATCATAGTTCCTATTTTGGAGGTGGGCTGTTTTTTTTTAAGATCTAAGTTTCTGTTGTGAAATGTCAAAGATGTTGTAAAGAGTTTTTTTTAGGGCTGTCAAACGATTAATTTTTTCTTAATCGCGATTAATCGCTGAATGTCAATAGTTAATCGCGATTAATCACATGTTTTATCACATGATTAAAATTCTATTATTTTGCATTTCAGAACTGTTTAAGTACATATTAACAATGGAACGCAATTCTTACCAGTGTATCTTGATTGGGAATCAAATTAATGCAAAGAAAGTGACTTTATGAACATGATTTTAAGATTTGTATTTGTTTATTATTTATTTACTGTAAACAAAAGAAAATCTGTGAATCTAGTCACACATTTGAATCTAGAGTCGATATAGTGTGCAATAACGCCTAAATAATGTTGATTCCTCACTGACGTCCAGTGATCACCGGTTAATGAGACAGCGTTTGCATCACTTTCCAGTTGGGCTGCTTTCTCCGTGTCGTACAGGCTGTGTGTGCGTACGTGAAACTGCTGTCCCCCTCAACGGCAATGTATAAGATGGGTCAGAACATGCCAACCGTAGTCTTTAAGACCCGAGTCCTCTACGATGCTGACAGGTCTGCAGTTAGTTGCCACCCATTTTGCAAGAGCTGTAGTATTTATTTTGGATTTGGTTTCATCCGCAGGTCGGCAAGTAGCACTCTGGGTGGTGCTTTGCCTGAGCCTGCTAGCATCAACCTGAGTCACGTTAACTGCACTATGCTTAGCTCGTAGGTGGTAGCTCAAGCTTGACATGCTTCGGTGATATTTTAATTCAGCTTTACACAATGTGCATATGGCTTTCGACTTGTCTACTGAGCCGTCCGGGACTTTTGGAAAATAAAAAGCTCCATTCAGAGTTACTACTGCTGTCTCTCTCCATCATACCTGCAGCCTGCAGCAGCAGGATGTGTTAAGAGGAAGTATCGCAGCTTGATGATAAGTAACGGTGCTGCAAAGGGTCAAAATAGTAGCCCGTTAGGCACAACGCGAAGCCGAGTGAAGTTTAAAATAAATTAATAAATGGCGGCATTCGATTAATGCAATTAAAAAGAATTAGCGCGTTATGCTCGGGCCTTAATCGCGTTAATGCTGACAGCCCTTGTTTTGTTTTTTTTGCTTAGCTTCCATGTCGGTACTCCTGCCTGCTTCTCCTAACTGGGAGCGTGCCGACTGCCATCTACTGTAGCTAAAACACTGACTATGGATAATTACCTCGTACAACACCACTTCAAAAGATCAGAACTATCCATTTAAGAAAAAAAGTGTTAAAAGTTAAGGAAAATGTATTGAACAAATATTTTTCCAGGACTAGTTTTTTTTAAATTGATATTCTTTTAACAGTTCATTGAATTTATAATCAGTGTAGTCTTGCTTTGCCAGACCTTCCTCCACCGCGGCACTGCTGAGGAGGGTCTGGTTAGTCCACACAGCATTCCAGGAGAGGAGAAAAACGTGCTCTGGTTTATTGGCATTTCTTTAAACCAATCACAATCGTCTTGGGTGGTGCTAAGCCCCATACAGAGCAATGGCGCCTCTGCAAAATAGCCTCTGGAAGGAACTTGTTTTGGTGGAACGTGTAGTCCAAAAGTTGTTTTAGTCGTGCAACAGAAAACTCCGATTGGACAGATAGTCTAGCTAGCTGTCTGGATTTAACCTGCAGAGATCTGAGGAGCAGTTAACCATAGTCCTCAGAAATCGACGCCAACACAAAGGAAGCCCAAGGCAACGTAATATCCAGCCTAAATCTCGGAGCTATCCTGGAAATGGAACGTTGAGGATTTAGACTATAACAAAGCCGCTCTACGGAAATCCGTTCCACTCCTTATTCAGCCCCATTGTACCGAATTCGGTTGCAGTTCCACCAGAGTTCCACTGGGGGTGATCGCGGTCCAGTGCTAAATGAATGGGATTCTATGGAGCTAGACGGCTAAATGTGCCTCTTTCGCCTGATTGTCGTTGAGAAATCTCAGATTTGATTGTAGTTTTTGCAAGTTCAACATGGATTATAGGTCAAAAGTTGAATGAACGAGTACTTGTGTCCTTTTGATTTCTTAGAGGTTGAGTCGTGAATGCTGATTGGTCAGTGAAGGACTGATTACGACCAGAGATCCCGCTTGATGGCAAACGAAGCGGAACCAGAATGTCAGAGTGAACATTTCGGCGTGGTCTTTAAAACATTAGCAAACCTCTCAACGTGTATTAACAGGGAGAGTCTAACCTGTCAGCTGTGTTGTCGATGCTTCGAGAGAACAAAGGAAGCGACTCAGAGCTTGCCGTAAAGCAGTATCTCTGGCCGTATATGTGTATGACGTCATTGACATTTTAAAAGGCTTTTTAGAACAAAAAAGCCACTTTAAAAAAAATCTAACACCCAGCAGTGTGTATTTTCTTAGCCTCCCCTTTTGAATGCAACATTCAAATTACTAGACAAAAAAATGATATCCTGAGAAAAATGGATTTTGAGGGGTATAGCTCCATAGAGTCCCATTCATTCTGCACTGGCCTGTGAGCGCCCCCTATACGGAACTCTGGTGGAACTGCAACCAGTTCAGAAGCCGGAAGTAACGAGAGAGTGGAACTTCTTCCCTTATTAGAAATTCTTTGACTATAATCAGTGTAATGATGATTCTGGAAAGGCCCCCTGCCACTCTTTAAGCCACCACACAGGTGTTTTCACTTTGCCTGATTGGACTTTTCTGTTTTGAAGACTGTTTGATTGACATCTCCCTCACTCTCTTTGTTATATCTGTTAGGGCGGGACAACTTAAACCTTTGTTTTTATTTTATTTTATTTATTTATTTTTATTGACAAAATGCAGTATACAGAGAATCAGGTAAGCAATAATAGCACGTGAACATCAAGTGTACACAACTTAAGCCTTTATCATCCTTATTTGGACTGTATGGTGACCTCATGTAGTCCCCAGCGTTTCTAATCAACCAGAACGAGTGAACACACCTGGGAGTGAGCAGGGACTGGACTGGACGTACAATGTTTAATTTAAAAATAAATAAAAAAATAAAAACTTTTGTAAATGAAAGTGAAAAAATAATTTGGTCACACTTACCTTCATTTCTCATTGATCCATCTTTACTTAAGTCTACTCGAATTACAGTCCAAATATTCTTTACTAACTCTGAACTAAGTCACCAAACTGTCGTACAATTTAAAAACTGCACCTGGAATTTGTAAGTACGTTTAGTACATTAAATATGTCACAGCATGTAACGACAAAAAATGTTTGGGCACAATTTGTTCATATGTGAACATGTGAAACTGTCCATTTTAAAATGCTGTGAATCCTCACTGCAAAGCAAATATGTTTTTCTAAACCTTTAAAACCTTCTTCTCTTTAAATAGACAAATAAAATCAGTTCCCCACGCTCCTAAAATGAGGCTACACCTGACCACACCCAAAACAACGGCCAAACTCCTCCTGTCAGCCTCTGAGAATCTAATTATTCTACATTCAACAGGCACCGCGCTCACAGCCGCCGCCGCCGCAGAGGTTTCTCCTCAAATTGGCAGCTGCGACCAGCACAACACTTTGAATGTTGGCGTATTGATACAGCGTTATGTGTGAAAGGGAAGATGAGAGGTGTTCGGTTTCTAATCCTCTTAGCAGCATTATGCTGAGCTTCGTTCAAGCCCTGACATGCGCTGCGTCCTTGTAGCTCCCCAAAACCCGGTGTCAGCATCTCTGCGCCCGTTACGCGCAGCTGGAGGGACTGTCCGCAGCCGGCGCTACAGGTAAGACCCGCACCACCACGCACTGCACACAGCTGCTTTCTGGATTTTATTGTGTCTTTGTTATTCTTTTATTGGATGGTGAAGGAATATAGATTAATGGTTTGTTACATGATAATCCGCGCTGGCCTCAATTACTCTGCAATTAGACCTCAACACGCCCTTTTTTTAAGTCACAGATTTGGTGCTTTTTATTAACATGGACATCTTAATGCACAACGGGTAGGGTTAATTAATGTTTCATTTACTGCACGCGCGCATTTCATCAGATCCATGCATGCGCTCACGCTAAATATAATCGGAGGCAATTTCGGATTTAATTGCTTCATTGTGAAGCAAGTCCGGGTTTTTTCTTCCCGTTTTAATATGTTTAATGTGTCTTCAATGCACTCCTGTTTTGTGATAAGCCAAAGCCTGTGTGATTATGTAGCCATAGTAACAGGTGGCTGTCTGCATCCCCCATCACACGCACTTCCCCTCAGTAGCTCTGCCTCTGCAGCTATGCAAGCAGAGAGGGCATATCAAATGCACATGTTCATGATGATGTGATTTTTTTAATTTTTTAATTTTTTTTTTAAACTGCTTTCTGTTTTCAGTCCTTCTGCAGGTTGAAGCTGCCCGCTGTAAAAAATGAAACACACTCTGTGTACGGGTGTGTGTCTCCTCCCTGCCAGCGGAGTCTTCTCGCCACATAACGGAGCTGCACTTATCGAGGAGGAATAGCCATGCATCTGGCATAACTTCCTGTTTTGGAGTCAAGACCACGATGGCAATGAACAAGTACTTGCCTCACAGGAGGAGGCTCAAGCGCAGTCGCGTCCTCTTCCTCGTCTCAGGTGTGCTGCTGTGTTTGGTCTACACGCTGACTCTGAAAGACAGGCTGTCAGAGCCACGAGCCTCCGCCCAGACGTATGACGCTCTCGGAGCAGAGGTGGGTGATGTAAAGGTCAACATTCGGGAGGTGATGGCGTCCAATGAGACGGAGGAGGAGGTTGTCTCACCTGAGAGCACCACACCTCCCTTTGTGATGATCGTCAACAGGACAGACATTGAACAGTGTATCTACGTAGATCCTCAGCCCCCCAAACCTCCTCCACCACCACCAACCACCGCCGCTCCCCCTCGTCCCCCACCTCAGCCTCCTCACAGGAAGGGCGATTACCCAGAGGACATCTTCTCAGTGGAGCAGCGACAGCAGGGATGGGTGGCCCTGCACGTCCTCGGCATGATCTACATGTTTGTGGCACTGGCCATCGTCTGCGATGAGTTCTTTGTTCCCGGGCTGGAGGTCATCACCACCAAGCTGCAGATCTCGGACGACGTGGCCGGGGCCACCTTCATGGCGGCCGGAGGATCTGCCCCGGAGCTCTTCACCTCCCTGATCGGAGTCTTCATCTCCCACAGCAATGTGGGCATCGGCACTATCGTGGGCTCGGCAGTCTTCAACATCCTGTTTGTGATCGGCATGTGCGCCGTGTTCTCCCGGGAGATGCTGCACCTGACCTGGTGGCCGCTCTTCAGAGACGTCACCTTCTACATCCTGGACCTGATAATGCTGATCGTCTTCTTCCTGGACAACATGATCCTGTGGTGGGAGAGCATGATGCTGGTGCTGGGCTACGTCAGCTACGTGAGCTTCATGAAGTTCAACAGTCAGATCGAGCACGCGGTCAAGAGCCAGATTAACAAGCACATGAGTATCGTCAAGGTGTGGACCGCAGAGGAGCCGGAGAAGGTCAGTTGGTGACCCACATTTGGGGGGAAAAAGTAGCCCAAAGATGGATGTGGTTAAATATATCTCAGGAAAGGGTGCAATGTAGAGCTGGGCGATATGGAGAAAATCAAATATCAGGATGTGTTTGACCAAATACATCAATGCCGATATTGCCACGATATTGCAGGGTTAACTTTTGACAAAAAAATGTACACAATGATATTTTAGATAATCATCAATAATGTGGATATAATGACTAAGTGGGTAAAGGCAAAGGCAAGAATAGAACAGCCTGGTAATTTCAGAAAACTACATCACTTTACTGAAATGCAGCCTTTAAAACCAGGGGTTTTAAAGGCTGGAATCATAGAAGGAATCATAGGTTGGATTAAGCAAGCAATTTGAATATGTAAACTTGATCGTGCTCTGAGAAATTTTCTAACATTTTATAGACCAAATAATTCATCGATAAATTAGTTTGTTGTCTACCCAACTAACATCAATATTACACCGAATATTTTCCTGATATCAATATATTTTACACCACAATTTGGCAAATCACTGCACAATCAAATTTGTTGTTCATTTTATGTTAAAGGGTAACTACCGTTTTTTTCAAACTTTTTCACCCTATTTTCCTATGTTTTTGTGTCTAAGTGACTGATGGGAACAACAATCTTTGACATTGGTCCAGTATTAAGCGAGATCGCTGCAGACGGCAGCGGCGAAACAAGCTACAATGTAAGTTAATAGTGCAATTGTCCAGCTTGTATTTAACTTCACAAAAGTGCTCGTTTTGCTGCTGACAGACTCAGATTAATAGTCTAAGTGTCTGACAACATTATGGAAAGGAACCCTTCAGAGATTGACCTTTAAAACCTCTTTGAGACCTTTCTGTTTCTGTTTCCCTTTAACAGAAAGGTCGACCTCCTTAGAAATCCTTTTCATAATGTTGTCAGACACTTGGAATATTAATCTGAGCCTGTCAGTGGCAAAACAAGCATTTTTGTGAAGGTAAGCTGGACAATTGTCCTATTAACTTACATTGTATCTTGTTTCGCCGCTGCCGACTGCAGCGATCTTGCTTAATACTGGACCAATGTCAAAGATTGTTGTTTCCATCAGTCACTTAGACACAAAAACATAGGAAAATAGGGTCCAGGTTGAAAAAAACGGTGCAAGTTGTTCTGCGATACATCAGGAAAAAGAATTCCTTACATACTTAATATGAAGTGTTGAACTCAACAGCTGTTGATTTTAAACTATTGTGCTTTTGTGCAACCCCCCCTCAGCAAAAAGAAAACTTACAGTAACCAGATATAACAAAACACAACACACATGTCTCTGCAGAGCAGTTATTACCAGACATTCAGACTTCCATCTGTACACAGTATATTTTCTACCTTTCATCTCCTCACAGTTGGGACTGCTGCCTGCTCGGATACAGTGAATGAGGGACAGTGGTTTGTGGGTCTGAGTAGATGACAGCCTGTATTTGTGTAAAATCCTTTGATCCTGCTGAACAGAAAGAACTCCAGGTGTCACAGACAGCGTGTGATTGAAACGTCACTCTGCCACAGCCCTGAAATACCAGTATGTAGAGATGTTATTAATTTAGAATTAAAACAAAAAGCTATTTTTAAAGGGCTTATTCGTTTGCAGAACACCTGCAGACTAACAGCTTCCTGCAGCTGACAGAAAGCAGTAAATGTCTGAGCCAGTAATTAACATGCAGAACTGCGTTTCAGTATTTCAAGTACGCCCGCACATTCTTCAATTGGCCTGAAGCACGTCTGCAGTCAGTCTGTGCTGCCACATTAATGGGTCTGAATCACTGGAATTTAAAATATCCTCTTCCAGGAATTCAAATAAATACATTGTTCAACACTTTCCTTTTTGAGTATTGACAGTCTTATCTCTGCATTGTGTTCAGAGAAGGATACCTGTTGAACACAGGACGCGGGGAGCATTCAGGATCATGTTGCAGAGACTCGGGCAGGAATCACTCTGTTTGTTCTTAAGCACATACGAGGGATTTGAGACAATGTATTTCATTATATAGCTAAAAGAAAAACAAAATCAACTCAACCAAAATAAATAAATTGATGTAAAATGAATATTCTGTTCATCGCATCGGTGTGATGTGCATCATTGTTTGCCAATTAACTGGTAACCGGTTTTATTTGGCTTGACAACTCATACGACTCCCTCAGGGTCTTTATGCAATTCGATATCCAGAAGGAACATATATTCTCTGTAATAACCACCGACGTGTTCCTAAGATCACCTGTAATCATGTCGTCCATCTCCATGATGTTGCTTAGACCGCCTCCTGTTTTAGAGTCTCACTGCATGCCAAACCATTGCTGCTTTATCTGTCAGTAACGGAGACAGCTGTGGTTATAAGACACTTAGAATATTAATCGGAGCCTGTCAGTGGTAAAACGAGCACTTATGTGAAGGTAAATACAAGCTGGACAATTGTCCTATTAACTTACATTGTAGCTTGTTTCGCCTCTACCGACTACAGCGATCTCACTTAATACTGGACCAATGTCAAAGATTGTTGTTCCCATCAGTCACTTAGACACAAAAACATAGGAAAATAGGGTCCAGGTTGATAAAAACGGTAGTTACCCTTTAATGATGCTGGTTTTACAAAAATGAGTAAATTGATTATTTGACCTCTCATCCACTCTGTGAGGCAAGAGCCTGGAAGACGTTTAAGCAGTCGTTCCCATAAAGAAAGTAAAAAAAAAAAAAAAAACGTCAAGTAAAAAATCCACATTTGTGCGTTTTCCGATCAGGATTTGGAAATGGGAATCTGAACAACTGAATGTGTGATGCAGAATTTTTTCACAGTTCAGTTTAGGGCTGGGCAATATATTGACATTATATCAACATTGATATAAGGCTAGATATCGTCTTAAATTTTGAATATCATAATATCCAGATATGACACAAGTGTTGTCTTTTCCTGGTTTTAAGGGCTGCATTACAGTAAAGTGATGTAGTTTTCTGAACTTACCTGTCTTACTAGCTGTTTTAATATTTGCCTTAAAGCACCAATTAGTCAACCCTACTATATCGCCATAATATCGACATTGATGTATTTGGTTTAAAATCTTTTTCAATTTTTTTCATATCGCCCAGCTCTAGTTCAGTTTCAAAATGGAACAAACAACGCCCTGTATGCATGTACACTGAATTACTGAGATGCTGCTAACTGATTATGTTGTCACTGACTTTACAGGATAGTGAAGCTCCACCAGCACCACCTCCTGCTGCTCCCTCTGCTGCTGCTCCTCCTCCTCCTGCACCAAAAGCTAAAGATAAATCCAAAGGAGAACCTGAACCGCCTCAGAGCGCCCTTCAACCCATTAAACTGCCATCAGAGCCACAAGAGGACAGAACAAGACTCAAAGTACGAAAAACTAAATGTGTTATTGTTGATGTAGTCTCGGTTTGCCAGACCTTCCTTCACAGCGCTGCGGAGGAGGGTCTGGCTAGTCCACACAGCATTCCGGGATGGGAGAAAAACGTGCTCTGGTTTATTGGCATTTCTTTAAACCAATCACAATTGGTTTAAAGAAAAACAGAGCCACGTTGCCGCTTGTTTTGGTGGAACATATGTACGTTCAAAAGTTGTTTTAGTCGTGCAACAGAAAACTCAGATTGGACAGATAGTCTAGCTAGCTGTCTGGATTTAACCTGCAGAGATCTGAGGAGCAGTTAACCAGAGATGGCAAAAGTACTCACTTCCCGTACTCAAGTAAAAGTACAGATACCTGTGTTAAAAAATACTCTGGTAAAAGTAGAAGTTCTTTACTCAAGTAAAACTAACAAAGTACAGGCCTGGAAATTTCCGACAACCATTTTTTATGCAAAGCTACCTGGACCACACAAATGTTACTGGAGTGCAAGCTGAAAAACTTCAGTGGACATGGAAACAAGGCTCTTTATATGCCATTGCCTACATTTTAAATGGATGTCTGCCAATAGGCCTAAAACATCACATATATGATTATTGTGACAGAGACTGGGACTCCAGGTTAATAAGATTCTGACTGAGTAGCAAGATATGAATTCAATTGTGATTCTGTGAGAATTCAAACATGAGTCCTCTAAACTTACGTCTGAGAGGATGAGGGCTAACCGATGTGTTTGTCAAATGTAACCTATCTTGGGTGTAACAAGTCTAATAAAGAGCTGAACTTCCACACAAGTTAGAGAGTACGTGAGTTGAATAAGTAATTGCTGCAGTTTGATTTCTGACTATATGTCTTGTTGCCTGTAGGTGCGTCCCGTCCTGCAGCGAGGTGGCAGCTCGGCGTCCCTCCACAACACCTCGCTGAGGAGCACCATCTTCCAGCTGATGATCCACACGCTGGACCCTCTGGGAGAAGGTAACAACCAGAACCAACTGTGAATCATTACGATTTCTGCAGCAACAACATCTAACCTGCAGCCTGGCGGTCGAGGTGTTTGTAATAGGGCTGTCAATCAATTAAAATATTTAATCTAATTCATTACATACTCTGTGATTAATTAATCAAAATGAATCGCATACATAATTAATGGTGCCTGAACCGATACTTTTTAAGAAAGTAAAAAAAGAAAAGAAAAAAAAGGGTACTAAACAACAGTTGGTTAAATTAACAGTTGGTGACATTAAAGAACGGCTTGTTTATTGCTAAGGCCATATGGTCAAAATTAAATGATTTAATAATAATGTATAACAATAACAATAACTAATTTCACTAGTAAATTGCTGTTGAATGACAAAAACAACCACCAGATGGGAAAAGGACATTTACAATAACTTCAAATGCACCACGAGGCTGTAGTTTACCAGTTTCATTGAACGCACCGGCTGTGTTGTTTCTCCGACGGCAGCTGCAGATTGTTACGTACCGGTGTTGAATCCTCTACAGTAAAACTTTACACCGTTTAGCGTTAGCTGTCAGCATTGTAACCGTGTTTAATCCGGCTACTAGCTAGCGGTAGGCTAACGTTAGCTGCTGTCAAGTATAGTTTAAATGTACCCTTTTTTCTTATTTTTGTTTTAATCTTTTTTTACATTTGATCTTTAAAAGTTTTTCCATCAAGTTTTCAGGCACACGTGAAAGGTAAAACTGTCCCTCGTAGGCTGCCGTAGTGATTTACAGGAGCCAGCTTTTCTCCAGAGTGGTGTGAGATAGAAAACGTTTTTATAGTTTATCATAAATCTGCAGTTGCAATACATTTCAGAAAACAAAAGAAACAGAACAAACATAATAAAACAAGATAATATGACACACCATTTTAAAAAAGAAAAGGAAAAAGTTTAGTATTTTGTTATTTGATCGCAATTACTTTTTTTGATTTTCTCACATCAGACTTGGCTGTCTTGGCTGTCCACCTTAACTTGATACTATCCTGTTATTTTTGTACCTCATCCTCATAATAATCCAGTGATTATTTATAATATCAATTATTCTTCTATCAGTTAATCTAATTAATATCAAGTATGAAAATCTGAAGCGCTGGAGCTTTTTTTTATTTATTTTTTTAACCTTTATTTATTCAGGGAAGGTTCACTGATAGGCAGCCTCTCTTTTGCAGGAACGCCCTGATCACATTCACACAGTTCCACATTCATACCTGGAAGCTGCCCAGTACAACCACAGTCTGATCTGCTGGCCACTGAGCAGCTCCACTGGAGCCGTTGGAGGTTAAGGGCCTTGCTCAAGGGCACCTCAGTGGTGGTAATGAGGGAGGGACAAGCGCTGCTTTTTCACTTTCCCCACCCAGATTTTATCGTGTCGGTCTGGAGATTGAACCGACGACCCAAGACACAAGCTTGCGTCTCTAACCTTTAGGCCACCACTGCCCATCACTGTGATGCTAGTGAATTTCTGCTTGAAAGATTACTGAAACGACTGATCCATTTCCTGTCAATGGACTAATTAACTAAATGTTCCAGCTCTAGGATGCAGCGACTCAGCTCTGTCCGTCCTGTCACTTCCTGTAAGTCAGGGCAGCGTGATGAACCACCGTGACCTTCAGCCCGTCCTCGAACTCATCGGGTCGTTGTTCCCTCGCTCTCACAGCACTCGGCCACCGCTGATCCTTAATCAGCTTTTCAACACAGGATAATAAAAGCTGGATAAGAGCCAGCGTGCTAGCAGAACAAGCTCTTTATCTATCTGGAGCAGGTGCAGCAGCGTGTCATCACTGTGATGAACAGTCAGCATCTTAAACATTGTACAAAATGTCGTTCATTTTGTACAATGACAATAAATCTTCTATTATATAATATATATATAAATCTGATTCTGATTAATTTTGATCTCAACCACACCTGTAAAGTTTCCCAACTGTATCTTGCACGGTTATCCGGAAAGGTGGGCTTTGACCCCTTCCCTACTTTCTACCCCCCTACCGCGGGCGCCCTTGCTCGGATCACACCCATATTTGAACTCAGCCTTCATTCTGATATCAACTTCAGACCTGTAAAGTTTAGTGACTGCATCTTGCATGGTTGTGATGCTATTGCGGTGAAAAGAATCTGGCCGCTGACGTTTAAACACCTGGCAAATTACTCAAAACCGCGTCTGTCGTAGTTCCCGCTACAGTAGGTGTCTTCAGGACTACATTTTGCCATGATGACACACACACACACACGCACACAAGGTGAAAACAATACCAGCGTCTTTGTCGTGGGTGATAAACCGCAATAATGTAATTTTTCCCACCGGGTTGGAAATTAACATCCGCCACTGGCCAAATGTGGGTGAATTTGGCAGGTGGCGATGCTATTAGATCATTGGATTATTTAGTACTCATGCATTAATGCAGGATTTTACTGTTGTAGTTGGTTAAGGTGGAGCTCATTTTGCACCGCATTGTGAAATCTGGTTTGGTTTGGTTTATGGAAGTATTTCGTGTGAGTAAATTGTTGCATTTACTGTACGTCATTGATGACGTAAATGTAACAATTTACTCGCACAAAATACTGCCAAACCATTTGGAAAGGCACTGAACAGCACAGACAGATGCTTTCTATCAGTTTGAGTGGACACAAGATGCAGACACATAGAAAACAAAAAAAGTCAGATGAAGTTAAAATGGTTGCTGTGGGTTTCCATCCATAGAGGCAGCCCTTAGAGGGGCCGTGAAAACCCCCGGCCCGAGGAAAGGCAGAAGAGGTAAGCGCAGCAACAAGATGTTGCCTCGCTGTTTCCTGTCGTGTGTCTCGTTGTGATTGTAGTTCATGTGTGCGTCCTTGAGTTCAACCCTATCAGTAACTCAAACAAAAGACCAGTGAACACGTTTAGTCTGGCTAATCACAAACTTCCACATGATCTTTATTTGACTGACACAAAAAAATGATGTTTGCGCCCGTTTTGAGACCGTCAAAAAAATGTAATTACAATTTGGAAACTTGAGGAGCAAAATTCTTTGATTTTAAAGTTTAATTTCATTGTTTCACTAAGAAATTCTCATTCCATATTTATGGTGCGTGTAATTGAAGTGTCGCATAACTGGAGAAGACGGATGATAATGTTTGGTATTTAGTCTGTTGTGTATTTCTGCCAATCAGAGACATCCTTTAATGGTGATGTCAGAGGGGAAGGGTCAGTACAGAGGAAAGGTAAGACTTTCTTTGTGTCGTGTCTGTTGTCGTTGTGCTCTGTCCGGTCTGATTCTGTCCTGCAAATGTTTCTGAACTTGTTTTGAATGTTATATTAGATTGTGGTTTGTATATATTTGATGGTTGCATGTTTTTTTTGTTTGCATCCAGTTGTTTCTGTGCTGTTGTTAAGATCACTGAGCTTTTTTTCACACACTGGCTGTTTGAAGAATAATAATTACAGTACATGATTCTTACAGCATCTTAGTTGGTGCTCATGTGAGCCATAAAAGCTTCTATGAGGCTGTGGTTTTAAAATGAATGTTAAAGGATTCACGAGTGCATCCTCTTCAATATGAATGTTTTGTTTGTTGCATTCATTAGCACAATCATAAATAAAGGGAACATACAGTATAAACAATATCTTACATTTTCCTCCGACATTCATTCATGCATTTTTGGAAAAGTCTCAGTACTAAAGCAAACATTTGTGAAGGCCATGATACTTTTTCAAGTCAAGGATACAAGGAGCTATACACTGTCCCACTGCTTTGTACCAAGATGTCATCTGCACTAAAAAATTGCTATTTTATGGAATCTCCTCTGAGGAAAAGAATAGAAACATTGATCACACGTGTCTGTAGGTCTACATTTAGCTGTGGGTAATTAACTAAAGTTTTGTTTCATAGAGGCTTGTTATTCTACGCCGATCTTTACAAAATGGCCAGAGTGTGAGCATAAGGTCAAAAGCATGTTGACTCGGCTGCACAAAACTGCTCGTGGACGACGTATCTTTCAATTGATATAAAAAGGACTCATGTTGTATATGAGTGATGATTCTCTTGATTGCAGCAAAGAACAAAGTAAAGCCTCTGAACTTCCCAGTCACGGGCAAATTACAGAGCAAGTCATATCACCGCCACTCTGAAGGTGAGTTGTATGTTAGAATTTAACACTTTTCGTTGATTTAAGGTACACTCTGACATCTCGATAAAAGCCCACAGTCAGATAAGAAGACTGATATCAACTAGTGCGGTGCCCGTTCAAAACGATTGCTTGGCCTCCGGTATCGCTGCTTGCAGCTTTTTCTCGAGTGTGGCGGAGGAGAGTGTCAAGCGGATTTCCTCTTCCACACATCATCATAGCATCACCACTAAAGATACCACAAGAGTTCCTAGACTGGGTAAACCCATCCCGATCTGCCGGTGATTTGATTTCGCCATGCAGCTCAGGCTGGAAAGCCGTACGTTTTATCTATCCTGCTTCCGTTACAAATTTGCGGGAACCAATCACAAACTTATCCACCTGGCGCGCTACTGGCGGGTTTAACACGATGACAATAGAGAAGGGACGGCAAGCAGCTTTTTGTTTACATTCAAACATGGCAGCAACCCGTTGATGCCGCTGTCGCTGCTACGTCACCCGGATCGTTGGTCTGATTGGTTGAAGGACTATCCAATTGCGTACAGAGTCATTTGAACTATGGCCGTTGATCACGCCTCTTGTGCAGTAGAAAACACAGAGCAGACTCCCCTGACTGATGTTCAATCTTAAAAGATTGAGCTTGGTCTGGTGATAGCCAGACTAGAGAGTTCCACCTCACTGTAACCTTAATCAAAATGGTTTATTCTGTACGGTGGCCGTTTTCTTTGCAGCAGCAGGTCAAATTCCTGACCAGGAGAAGATGTCCAACTCCAGTTTTAACCCACCAAAAACAGCATTTAGAGTTGTTTTCTGTATTACTGACCGACTATTTATACTAATGGTAGAATTCTCCATATAAAATGTTAAGTGTTTACAACTAAAGAAAACTGTTTAATTAATCTGAGTAGTTCTGAATCAGCCTAACCTGAAGGCTAATATCATTGACATGCTCGTAATATTTAGCATTTCTTGCATAATAACGTTTCAAATACAATATAGTTCCAACCATGTTACTGCCTCTAAAACCACAATATCTACTTAAAATGTATTTCGGTTTATTAAACAAGCTCAAATACATTTTTAGGAGTTGTTGAAAGCTTCATCTTTCCATTTTTGACAAAGGTAGATTAGCAGTTTCCCTCTGCCGCCAGTCTTTGCGTTAAACTAAAAACGTTGTAGCAAACCCACAGAAATTACATTTATATTGATTTTTCTCATTTTAAAGAAGGGCAAAGGAAGACAAACAGGCATGTTCTGTTATGTCTTAATATTGTAGTAAATATTTAATTTTGTGACTGTTGGCTGGTTTCAACCTTTTGTTTTTCCATAAGATTATATGTGAGTACTGAAGGTGCAGCGCTTGTATAAGAGGTTGGTTGTCGATCATCAGAGATGGTTTGGGGGTTGAAGGAGGTTGTTCTCCACAATCAGCAGAGCCTCTCAGTAGGCGTGTTTGTGCGTCACAGTGTGGAGTAATGAGGTGCTTCAGAGTCTGATGTACAGAGCAAAGTGGGGCTGCAGGGAGTCTGGAGAGGCCTCAATGAGCCCGAATCAATCAGCCCGAGGATTAACATGCAGATGGGACTGTGTGTGTGTGTGTGTGTGTGTGTGTGTGTGTGTGTGTGTGTGTGTGTGTGTGTGTGTGTGTGTGTGTGTGTGTGTGTGTCCGTCCCTTCTCCTTTACTAGAGCATGTTTACCTCCAATCACTCCCACTGGCACTTCTTACTGGACACCACAAAATAATAATTTTGTCAGCTCTAACATTAAAAATATGATTTGTTTTGTCTCAAAATGTGAAATAAAAAAACACTTCCTGTTAAAGAAAAAAAAATGTAACGAGCGCCAACACCTTCAGAGGATTATGCATCCATTAATTCTGTAGAAGTTATCCAGGAGTTTAAGAAAGTGTTGGGAATCCTTACACAAAAAAGAGAGTACAGATGTGATCGGATACTGGACACATCCCAGATGTTACCATGTTTCTGCAGATCCTTAGAATTGTTGGAAAAGAGAGTCATATATTTCATAGAAATAGTGGTTTGTAGTTACTTTCTTGTTATTCTATCATTATTATTATTCATTAATAGGGTTGCTGTTGTTTTTGGTATTATATAATACTACATAAGATGCATTACAGCCTTAAGGGCTTAAAAACTCAGTCATTATCCTAACTGATGCACATTAGTTTTTTTGTTTTCCTATTATAATTAAGTGTATGTGAGCAGCTTCAGTCAAACTACTTAAACTGGATCTCTCTGTTGACGTGTTTAACATTAAGACAAGTCAATATAACTAGACATGAAAAAAAGATGACTGAATGAACATATGATACATATCTGCTGTGTGTATTTGTTTGGTCATTCTGCGAGTTGTTCCTCTTTCTCCAGATGGTGATTACAAGCCGGCTGAGCCGGCCAGTGTTGCCGGTGCACCAGCGGGCGCTGCAGCCGAGCCGTCCACCTCCCAGCCGCAGAAGACAGAAGAGACGAGCGAGAAGACGGCCGACCAGCCAGACGAGTCAAAGGTACGCAGAGAGGCAGAGCCGGCCCTAACCAATTTGCTGCCCTAGACAAGATTTCAGCTGTTTTTGCTTTGGCTTTTTCTTTTTTGCACATTTTTTATGCTTTTTTTTCAATGTTTTTGTCACTTTTTTTAAACAGTTTTGTCGCTTTGTTAACGCTTAAAGCTTTTTTTTTGCCGTTTTGTCAACGTCTTTTGGCGGATTTTTGAATCTATTTATTTTTCTTAATCATTTGGACTGCCGGTGCCCCTAGCATTTGCCTACACTGCCGGTCCTGCAGATCTCAACCGGATGAAAACGGAAGCACTTATTCAAAAAGATCTGTTTAAAGAAAAATTTGAAAATTACCTTTCAATCCTCTAGTTTCGAAGTCATGACTTTTAGAAGCACTTTTTTCTCTAATGTGACCAAATGACCCTTTACTTACGTGTACTACTAACTAACTTTTCTTTTCCCTGTATCATGTTGCAAAACACAAACCACCATGTTAAAGGTTAAATATTTCCTGAGAGAAAGACCCAACATCATCTGTACCCTCCTGATATACTCCATGTTTATTTACTTACAACTCAACAACTGGGAAATAAGAAGTATTGACGAGCATGTGAAGGCTGTGTTAATGTTGTCCTCCACTGTTTAAAACAATGAACTGTTATTATCCTTATAACCGGTTCTGTTGTCAGTTTTGAAAATAGAAAACACAAAGTCCCATTGAGAAATTTCCAGCTGCTGATGATGATGTTTGATAGCAGAAACCTCTTCATCAAGAAGGGAAATTCAACGTCCTTCTCCCACCCCCACCCCCGCCCACCGACTCACTAACCCCAGATTTTTGTGCTTTTGCACGAGTCACAGCCTCGACGAAGACCACTCTGATAATCCTTTCTCGAGTGAAATTGAAGGCAAGATGTTCAGCCCTCTAATCAGCACATCAGAACAGGGTGAACTAAAGTGCTCTTACTGCCCCCACAGTGCATTTAAGTGGAATCACAAGCACAGAGAACATTCAAATGTGTCTGGTTGCATTATATAAAAAATTTTCTAAGCATTTATGAACATAAATAGCACATGATGTACAAAAACCTCATGTTCCTCAGCTTGTAGGCCATGATGAAGAAAGAGGAACATGCAATTGTAAAGGAAAAACCAATAATCAAAATAAGTGCTAAATATGGAGAACTGTACTATTTGCTGACAGTGTCTTTTTAATGCAACCTTTAGGAGTCACTGAAATCAGAAATGTTAAAAATTAATAAATTAAAAATGAATGCCCATCAAGTCTTGAAGATCTGACACCAGGCTCAAGTGCTGCAGACCTGATGGTGAGAATTGTGTAATGGATATGTGGAGTGAAACTAAGTTGAAAAGGCCAGCGGTGGAGGAAGTTTTACATATTCTACTGAAGTAAAAGTACGCATACCACACTGTTAAAATATTCAAAAAAGTCCTGCATTAAAAATGTAAAAGTATTTGAGTATAATCAAGAAAAGTACTTAAAAGTATTAAAGGTAAAAAGTACACAATACTACTATATACTATAATACTTGAGTAAATGTACTAAGTTACATTACACCACTGCAAGACATTGTGACTTGTCAAACACAGATCCTGATTAAAACAAAAAAAAAAAAGATGAATTGCTGCGTTGCAATACTTTCTGGAAATGAGCAATTATTGTTAGTTCCACCTGTGTTTTTCCTGCTGTGAAAAAGGTCAAGAGTGCTCTGATATTAATGAGGCCATAAAGATTCAGGTTATGCCGAAAGTAAAACAAAATCTAGAGTACAAGATGGACAGATTTGTCTCAGGGAAGAAAAGAAAAACGGGGGATTCTCATTGAGCAAACGCATCCGTTTAATCCAGAATATGAAGAAGCCGGTCGTGCTGTTGAGTTCAGTGTCAGTGTAGCACAGGGGTTCTCAAACACATCACTCAAAGGTCCGCATCTGATTTTTATTCCAGGTCAAAGGTCCAGAACAATTGACAATAACAAAAAACATTCGGTCCGTTTTTTGAGCTTCATGCAGTAAAAGTACAGCAGTATTCTTATTTAGTAAAAGGAAGATTTTGTTGTTAGACTTTTGTTTCAAAGGTTTTTTTTTGTCACCTTTTGACGTTTTTAGCCCCTTTTTTCAATGTTTTGGGGTCCAAATTGACTTGCCGTTTGGTCCTGATGTGGACCTTGGTCCGGACTTTGAGAAGCCCTGGTGTAGCTGGTCAGCCTTTAATAAGTTTAACTTTTGTTTTTAATTTGCACAACAGAGACGGACAAACATGCCGGTCATGTTTTTAATATAATTTCAAGTGAAATTCAGCCTTCTTTATGGGACTAGTTTCCCCAGTATTACGGTTCATAATACAGTGTTTCCTTTAGGATTTTTTTTTTTAGCAGTGGGGGCAGGTCCGATGCGACGCGCGTGCCAGCTCGCGGTGTGAAGCGCGTGTCCGCGAAATTCTCCGACCTGCACTCTAACAATGCAGCCCTATTTCTGATACCGTGGGGGGCCGCCACGGTCAAATCAACATAGAGGAAACACTGTAATAATGAAATCAATTCATGCACCAGGGGGACGTGAAGTTTGGGCATGACAGAAAAGGTTTGGGGAACACACTTTGTTAGAACAAACAGCCTTTGTTTCACCGGTGTGCTCTCTCCTGCAGGCGGCAGCGGGGGGTTCAGAGGGCTCGGAAGGCAGCCCTGAGGACGAGAGCGGAGGCGAGGAAAGCGGGGACTCCGGTGAGAGTGAAGGTGGTGATGATGATGATGATGATGATGAAAGCCAGGAGGAAGAGGAAAAGCGGGAAGAAGAAGAAGAAGAGGAGAACGAACCGTTGTCTTTAGAGTGGCCTGAAACCAGACGCAAGCAGGCCACTTATCTGCTCCTGCTGCCCATCGTGTTCCCGCTGTGGCTCACGCTGCCCGACGTCCGCAACCAGGTGAGTACCAGCCAGATCCAGAGTACTTACTTTATTTGATTATTTCCATTTCCTGCAACTTTATACTTCTACTCCACTACATCTCAGAGACAAATATTGTACTTTTTACTCCACTATATTTGTCTGACAGCTTTAGTTAGTTTTCAGATGACAGTTTTTCTTCCCCTTCCTGTCCAGTGAAAACCATGTATCTCCAGATGTGTTGATGCTGAATGCTTGTGGTAAACTGAAGGATGAAGTGTTCCTCTATGTGTTGAGAAAATTCTCCAAAGTCTTTAAAAAGCCTCATGGATCAGCTGTAAAATTCATTGTCACAAAGCTGAAAACAGGGCTGTTCTTCTGACACCGTGAAAAGTTGACTTATTAGAGATACGTGGTTCTCACAGGACAGCGACGCTACAAACATATGATGATCTTATAGAATAGGAATCTACATTGCTGTAGATTAAACTACCCAACTGTAAATAAAGGAGTTAAAACAAGCACAACATTAAAGGTCCAAATGTGTGGGAATTTCTCCCATCTAGCGTTGAGATCATGTATCGCAATCAACTCTCTCGCGCCACGCAGTTCAAAGTACGTATTACAGCTACGGTAGCCTTCACGCTTCAAAAAGTCTCTTGCTCTTTTCAATATGCTTTTTCTTTTTCTGGGCGAAGAAGAAGAAGACTCCTGTTCCTGAAATTTTGGATTTTGAATACGTGTGGTCCGCCATGTTTTCCTTATTCAAACTTACCCATTAGCAGCATCTGTGAGTTTATCATTTGACAGCGAAAAAGCGAAAGGCGGAGCAGTATGTCCTGTATGTCCCTTACCGGCTAACGTATTTCAAGATGGTGCATGAATGTGGAGCATCTACCCCAGTTCATGTGAATGCAAATGTCAAATTTCAAGCCAATAGGAATACTTGGAATTGATGGTGGTGGTAAATATTCATGAAAAAGGACAAGTTTGTGAACGGGCAACACAGATTTTGATAATGAACAACTTAACACGTTACACACTGGATCTTTAAACATGTACAGCAGGAAAATGCAACATACACATTAATGCAGCAGTGGTACTCTGGATCGACGACAGTTAATTTACTGGATAATCGCCGGAAGATCTGACGCCGCCGGATGTCCCTCGTTTTACAAAACTCAGAGCAAAAACTCAGAGCTACCAAGCTACACGCTGAAAATGGCAAGTTTTGAAGAAAATTTGGATCGTGCAACAGACTGTAAATATTTACAAAGAATATGTTTAACATGGGATTTACTATCCAACTGGGACGTTTTGGGACAGATTGTGGCTGGATTGCTGCGGACAAAGTAACGTTACACAGGGGAATACACTGGTAAGCACAAATGATGTTTAACCATGTATCCAGGTAATTTAAATATCTCTCGCTACCGTATTGTGTGAATTGTTAACTTCATTTAATATTGTATGTGGCGTTTTCTTTTGCGGCGTGTAAATGTTCCACCAAAACAAGTTCCTTCCCGAGACTATTTTCGCTGCGTCCGGAGCTCAACGCCGCCCAAGACGATTGTGATTGGTTTAAAGAAATGCAAATGTATGTGTGGAGGAGCCAGGCTTACTCTGCAGCACTGTGGAGATAGGTCTGGCAATGTGAAACTAATGCAGTATTAATCCACAAACATTAGATATAATAGGAAATAGTGGATTATTTCTTTGGCATGAAATTCTTTCAATGTGGAGGTCTAATACTCTTTAACCTATCTTCTTTATTTATTATTCCTATTTCACAACACTACTGTACTGTAATGTGTTTCACATTTTGCTGAAATAAAAAATATGGCTTGTCAAACTGATGTTTAGCATGTCAAAAAAACATACTCGGACACTAACACACTCATTTATTAGCAGACATGTTTTGATATCTGCCGAAAAAAACAAAAAAAAACATTTTTAGATTTTGGCTCACAGTGCGTCCTTTGTGTATTTCTTGAAGTTGTTGTGTGTGAAGGAGCTGATGCACCAAAAGAACTTTAGAAAGCGAAAGGTATAAGCTTTCAGTTTTTGGAAATAAACAAAGGTGATCATGCATACAAATCTGTCTAACACGTTTACATCACAGGTCATAATGTTCTGCGGCAGATTCTCTGAACATGTTTTGTATTGTCCAGGCGTCCCGACGGTATTTTGCCATCTCGTTTATCGGCTCCATCCTGTGGATCGGAGTATTCTCCTACCTGATGGTGTGGTGGGCTCATCAGGTTGGTTGACACTTAACACAAGTCATGTTTTCAGGAATTTAAAAACCACTGCAACATTTGTATTTGGTACTGAGTGTGGAAAATGTCTCATATCTCTCCACGTCTCTGTGATGCAAGTGCTACTTTTCAGTAGTATTGTAAACACAGCAGGTAGGGCTCAAAGTTTTAAGAGGCTGCCTGCAATCTTTTGTTTAATTTTAGGTGTGTTTTAGCCAGTCACATAATCATAAACTCACTTCTTTTTTTTAGAACCCCACTGGTCGCGTACAACTCCAGCACTTGACGGAAACGTTTTGGGAAATTCACTTATTTACTTTCTTGCCAAAAAGAGAGATGACAAGATCGATACCACGCTCATGTCTGTACAGTAAATATGATGTTGCAACCAGTCAGCTTAGCTTAGCACAAAGACTGGAAAGTGGGAAACAGCTAGCCTGGCTCTGTCTAAAGGTTGCAAAATCCACCAATCAGCACCTCTAACACTCATTAATTAATAAGTTATATCTTGCTTGTTTGTTTGCCCCCTGCTACGCCCTGCTACACCCGGCTACGCCCTGCTATGCCCTGCAGTGCCCTTCTACGCTATACATTGCCCTGCTATGCCCTGCCACGTCCAGTTACGCCCAGCTACGCCTGGCTACGTCATGCTATGTCCTGCTACACCCTGCTACGCCCTGCAGTGCCCTGCTACGCCTAGCTAATCCTGGCTACATCATGCTATGTCCTGCTACACACTGCAGTGCCCTGCTAGGCCATGAACTATTACAACTACTATTTCTTATCATAGTTCCATTAACTTTATTGTGACTATAATTGCCACTGTTCATCACACCCCCAACCAGCACCGTCAGACAACCGCCCACCAAGAGCCTGGGTCTGTCTGAGTTTTCTCCCTAAAAAGAAGTTTTACTCACCACTTGAGGTTTCTGCCTAAAAGGGAGTTTTTCCTCGCCACTGTGGCACTAAATGCTTGCTCTTGGGGTAATTGTTGGGTCTTTGTAAATTATAGAGTGTGGCCTAGACCTACTCTATCTGTAAAGTTTCTCGAGATAACTCTTATGATTTGATACTATGAATACAATTTTATTGAATTTAATCTGTACAAAAAAACAAAGTGTGAAAATGACACGTAGTTTTACGGAGGGCTTTCTGGAGTCTCTGCTGGTTATTTGGCGGACTTACAGTAACGAAAAAACTATTGATTTTCAGTCATTCAATAATATTCAAAATAAACTGCCAATATAACAAAATAAAGACGAAGGCTAAGAGTTTACATGCTTTACTGGAGGGGGCACTAACACCTG